>NC_043020.1:3532723-3555734 GCF_006345805.1 Octopus sinensis | reverse complement strand
ATCATCACTTCCTGTATCGGTAAATGGGAAAAAAAGTTCCCAGCATTTTTATTCTCTTTTTTTTTACTTCTTTCAGTCATTGGACTACGGCCATTGGACTACAGCACCACCTAGAAGGGGATAGTCAAGCAAATCGGCCCCAGTACACTTTTTAAAACCTGGTTTTTTATCCATTCTATACTTATTGCTGAACTGCTAAATTGCAGGGACACAAACAAACCAACACCAGTTATCAAGTGGTGGTAGATATAAACACAAACATAATGACAATGACACATGCATGTGGGCAGATGGGCACATACGATATCATACATATATATATATATATATATATATATATATATTATATATATATACATATATATAATACATACATACATATATACGTATATATATATATATATATCATACCATATATTTATATTACATATGATATATCTATATATAGATCGTTAGCCACTACACACGTTTTTCTCTCCTTGTTTTTTTCTGTGTCCCTTTCTGTAGAAGAGCATAGGCTCGAAACGTAAAAGACTTTTTCTATTCTGAGCGTTATACTAATACATCTGTTTTTTTGTACACACCTGTCTTCGTCTTTGTTTTTTTTTCGTAAACTATATATATATATATAATATATATCTATATATATACACACACAACACATATATATCTATATATATATATATATATATAAGGTGTCCAGGTAATGCTGAATAAGTGCTATAGACAGACCAACCCCTATCTAAATACGTATGTATATATATATATATATATATACTCAACATCCCAAAGAGACCATAAGCAAAATGTTATGATTTATACATATTCAGCCTTTCCTTTTTCTCTCTAAGCTCTTCTTTTCTTTTACGTATGTATTTTTCTTCACACTCATGAAGCTCCATGTTCTAGATCGGTTTTATTACCAAATATGTTGAATATTATTTTGTAGCATATCAATGGCAATACCATATAACATATGGAGTCATATTTTGTAGCGAAAAGAAATAACGGTCTTTTGGCTGCTGTTTCTAAATTTTTCGGTATGTGGTTAAGCAACTTGTTGCTAAACCTCTCAATTATTGTTTTATAATATATATATATATATATATATATATATATATATATATATATATATATATATATATATATATATATATAGAGAGAGAGAGAGAGAGAGAGAGAGATTATACATACATGTACATATAAATTTATATAAATACATATAATCTCCTAGGGTTAAAAAATGGTAGTAACACAGTTCTGTACAGAACATATTTCTTTATTACCCACAAGGGGCTAAACACAGAGAGGACAAACAAGGACAGACAAACGGATTAAGTCGATTACATCGACCCCAGTGCGTAACTGGTACTTAATTTATCAACCCCGAAATGATGAAAGGCAAAGTCGACCTCGGCGGAATTTGAACTCAGAACGTAGGGGCAGACAAAATACGGCTACGCATTTTGCCCGGCGTGCTAACGTTTCTGCCAGCTCGCCGCCTTCAAAACCAGGTAATACCTGTAGCCAAAAACTATAGATCCATAGGATTCTTTAGTATGATGTGTAAATAATATACAGGTTGCTTGAATGCATTTCTGCAGGAATACATTCACACAGAATATGGTGCAAATACACAGAATGTGATGACTGATGGCAGACAGACTGGATTGACCTTTTTAAACAGAGACTTGGCAGAGAAATTCTCATCATACCAGCAGAAAATCATGCATCAGTACATATCTCATAAACCAGAAACTCAAAGGCTTGTAGCTATCTCTGGCTCACCTGGACCTGTGACAAACACATCACATCTCATCTAGAAGGCAATATCTTTGCTATACCTCTAAACCTCAACGCTGTCATAGAAAGTGTCAGTTGTGCTGTTACAGTGTAGAAGATATCACCCATTGTATCAGCAGTTCTCCAACCATGTTTGCAAGATACAACCTTCCTATGAGGCATGATATGATTGCTAAGACGGACCACAGTGCGATACAATGTTATAAGCAGAAAGGATTGCCTTGGCTACCATACACCAATCTGTAAACTATACTCACCTTTAAAAATAAAAAAAAAACAGGAGGAACAACCTATTGAAAATGCAATGAGCAAGATACAGTTGTGTGGGGCAGAGGGCAAAAGTTGTGTGCCGTTGGAGGGATCAGTTTCCCCGCAGATATGAATTTCACTTTGAAACTTGAAAATGACAACAACTATTGAGAATTAATGAGAAACATACAACTCTTACATCCAGGAAATAGATTTTTATTTGTTCTTATAATCATAAGTGTACAGAGAGACCAGCTTGCATTCTCCAGAAACGGTAAATCAGAGGAACAGGGAAAAGTTGTTAAACATTTCTGGGTGAACATATGCACAAAATCACACACACACACACACACACACACATACAGATGTATTGTAAATATATAAATACATAAATATGGAATATACATATCAACACACACGCATAAAGTTATGAAACCTATACTTGTGTTCTATCATGACATGCATGCTGATGAGTGCAAGGTTATCCATACACAAACAATATGCACACATGCAGGCATACATCAACCAATGCAAGTAACCAGAAGCCTGAAAAGTTAAATTGACTGAAACAAAAGAAGGATTCACTTCAATTTTATACATATGTGTGAATATTTACTACATATGTGGAAGATCGGTATGTGTTTTTTTTTTGTGGCGTTGTTAGCTAATTCCTCCAAGATCGTTTTATTGATTTTGATGTAACTTGACAGGTAAGTAGAACTCATGTCAGGAAACCTCATGACATACTTAGATTGTTGAAAAAATCGATAATATGGCCCCTGGAAGGGATCTTTATATCTACCTCATATAACTATTTTTTTAAACACCCAAAGGAAATAACTCATACCGCCAACACAATATATTTTTTAAACACTCAAGGGAAATAATCCATTTCATTGTTTATGTTCGATTACTTTAAATATTGATTTTTTTTAGTGTCCAATTTCTAATTTTTGCAGACAATATCACTTTATTTGACACGTGAGTAGAACTCATGTCTGGAAACCTTGTGACATACTTAGATTGTTGAAAAAATCGATAACAGGACTCCTCCAATGAATCCTTCTATCTACTACATATTACTAATATTTTATTTAAACAACCCATACCACCAGCAGTTTTTAGCAAAGCAATCAATATTTGATTCTCACGATCAACAGACCTAATTCTGCATTTCACTACTCACAGTTTTGAACTGCTAAACATTATTATTGCACTTCCTTAATTTGAATCTTAAACCTTGAAGACTTCATTCATACATTTCTATACATACATACTTTTTTGAATGCCAATTACTCCAATAATTCTGCATTTTTAAAGTTACACTTTTTCCATGACAACAGATAAATTTGTTATTCCACAACGTATTTATAGTGGCTTCACGCAGGTATAGCATGGATTCGATCCTAGATTGCCAAATTTCACTTAACACTTCAACAGCACTTTTCTCTCAGTAAAACAATATTTTTTTTGTGAATGACGGCAGTTATACATTTCCCAGATGCCTTCGCTAAGCAGAATAATGTCTTTGCCACTTGGCCCTTCTAACCTTTTCTAGCCACCACTGGCTGGAATGGAGATAACAAACCTCCAACAAAATCATTTGTTCTCAACGATATGTCTATCCTTCTGGCTACTTTTCGATAGTTATAAAAACAAGAACTCCATAAGCTAAAGGCAGTTACTGAGAGTGACCATCAGTGAGTATGAACATTATTATTGCACTTTTTTCAAACACTTCATTCATATATTTGTACAACCTCTCTCACCAACTTCTGACAATCTTTCTTGCTAACCTCCAAAAACCACTCTCTCCAACCTCCAACAATCTCTCCCTCTTCCAGCTGACAGTTTTTTGACGGAAAATACATCTTTTGTGACAGTTATAACAATATTGCTTTCTTATATCAGAGTAACATGGCGTTTCAATAGAACATCTTTACCCCCGGGAATTACCAAGTAAACCAGCTAGTATTTACATATGTATATACATGTGTTCATACATACATACTTATATGCATACATTAAAAGCAATCACACACACTATCGTGAACCAGAGTACAAGTATATCAGTACAAAGAAAAAACTAGTCATATGCATACACTAACATACTCACAAGTCCAGGGAACAGATTTAATCCAAGCAAATGTCTTGATACATTATTTGTGACAACCCTTGAATTCTACAAAAGAACTTAAATCACACACACATACACACACACACACACACACACACACACACACACACACAAACAGTTTTTAAATATAGATGCTTAATCATGTGGATTCTGGTTAGATATTGAATTGGATCAGGTTGGCATAATCTTCCAGTTCTTTATCGAGGCGTTCATCTAATCTTTCACTCTGTGACACTGTAAGCCAATTCTTCCAAGTGGCAACTTTACCTGCGTGGAATAAAGAAACAGTTTCTATTAGACGCTCAGTGAAATAATGAAGGAAACAAACGAAAGAGAAAGTATGTCCATAGAGGCTTTTTACGGTTACCTCTCCAGATTTTCTATAGAGATTATAGCAAACACTGATTTGTTACAATGTTTTGTATCTGAATACGTCTAATATAAATGTCATAATAAATCAATGCTGTCAATAATTTCTACAGAAAATCTGTAGTGATTACCTTAAAAAGTGATTTAATAGCACTGCTAACACAGAAGGACACAGCATTGACTTATAAAGCATTTAATATACTTTGCAGTGTATCATGGGTGCATCATGAAAAACGGTTCCCTACAAGTAATTAATGCATGCACACACACACACAATCAATTCATGTAATGGTGATGGAATGAATATTCACAGAAAATGTTTGTCAAATGTGAATATAACAGACTTGATATAGTGGTTAGAGTCAGCAAAGAAATTTATGCAGAGTCAAAGAGGTCAGCCGCAGATACAAACATTTGTTTCAAAATTAGAAATGCACCAGCTTCAATATTTGATTCTCAGATGAGGAGAGATTGGTAAAAAAGCCAAACTTGCTGTCTTTCAATTCAGTTTTCGTTCCTATCATCACCTTTGGTCAGAAATGTTGTGTAATAAACAAAAAGTACAATGACAAATATAAGTGGCCCAAATGAGGTTTCTCCAAAGGATTTCTGGAATACCGTTATGCGACAGGGTGAGATCAGGGAAATCAGGGTGTCTCTTCAGATCAAGTTACTACTTCTGTGAATTGATACTAAAGACATGCTGTTAAAATGTTGAAGGAAAAGACTGGAAAACTGGATTCTTCAAGCCAAGCCAACCGGCAGGAGACGCAGGGTTGGACCAAGAATAAGAGGTTTGGGTTATATTCATAGTCTCGGTTAGTCATGCTTGAGAATTCAGCCAGAAAATGTAATGACAGTTGCTTCTGATACGGTCCTGTGCAGGAGGCACCTGATGACTCTACTGCCATGACCATCACAGGAATAGTGGGTGGAGGACATGGATGGATGGGTCTTTTATCTTTTACTTGTTTCAGTCATTAAACTATGGCCATGCTGGGGCACCACCTTAAGGGGCTTTAGTCAGATAAATCGACCCCAGGATTTTTTTTTTTCAAGTCTAGTACTTACTCTATTAGTTTCTTTTGACAAACTGCTAAGTTATAAGGATGTAAACACACCAATACTAGTTGTCAAGTATTGGTGGGGGACTAACACAGATACAAAGACACACACAGATATATACATGTACATATATATATATATAATATATATATATATATATATATATATAATATATATATATATATATATATATATATATATATATATATATATATATAATATATATATGGCAGGCTTCTTTAAGTTTCATCTACTAAATCCAGTCAGAAGGCTTTTGTTGGCCCAAGGCAATAGTAGAAGACACTACATTAAGCTACTGGTTTAGATGTAGCTTTAAACAAAAGAATCTTACATGAAATTATGATGGTAGGGTTGTATTTAAAAAAAAGCAGTTTATTTATACTAGGAACCAGTGATAATATTGGTGGGATTATATAAAAGGAAAAGAAATTAAATGATTCTAATGCATGCTGAATTGAATTTGAACCCAGGATATAACTAATAACATGAACAAAACCAAAAAAGGAAAAAAAAACCGTCAACATACCAGTACGGTAAAATGAAACATTTGGCTTCCATAAAACTGTAGGAAGTGGTCCGATATTTTCCGATTTCTTCTCAGCTTTCATCTTCTTAAATGTGCACAAGTCAGCAATGTCTTTGCACAGGTCTGGTTCCAATTCAACTTGAAGGAATTTAGCGATTTTAGACACAACATTTTCAAGGTCCTAAAATAAAAATGAAAATATGAACTTAAATCAACCTCGTTACCTCCCTTACGTCCAGTCTCCTCTGCTTGATAAAACAGTCCCCAAATGAATTACTGCTATCTATTTTGTCACAGATTTTATTGTAGGCATTTTTGAGATGTTTAGTGAACTTGTACTTAAGACATATGACCTTACAGTCACTATCAGTAGGATTTGACGTCAGGCCATAATAAGATTGACAGTTGCTCTTCTTATATATACCTGCTTGTAGTGGAGGCGCAATGGCCCAGTGGTTAGGGCAGCGGACTCGCGGTCATAGGATCGTGGTTTCGATTCCCAGACCGGGCGTTGTGAGTGTTTATTGAGCGAAAACACCTAAAGCTCCGCGAGGCTCCGGCAGGGGATGGTGGTGATCCCTGCTGTACTCTTTCACCACAACTTTCTCTCACTCTTACTTCCTGTTTCTGTTGTACCTGTATTTCAAAGGGCCGGCCTTGTCACTCTCTGTGTCACGCTGAATATCCCCGAGAACTACGTTAAGGGTACACGTGTCTGTGGAGTGCTCAGCCACTTACACGTTAATTTCACGAGCAGGCTGTTCCGTTGATTCGGATCAACCGGAACCCTCATCGTCGTAACCTACGGAGTGCTTCCATATACCTGCTTGTGTTCCTTCCCACTATCAGTCTTGCAGGGGTTAAAGTTTACAGTCACGAGTTCAGTTTTTACAGCAAATACATGTCTTTCTGAATTCATGTGAGAACATGTGGTACTTGCTTGCTTTTCATTTTCTATCAGAGTGTTAACAGCATTGAGAATAAAATGGCCTGAACCTGCCTCCTAGGAAAGTAAATGGCAATAGTTTTTGCTTAAAGTAATTTACACAAGGTACATTCCAGAAGTTTTTAGACATTTTCAGTGGAGGCATTTATTAACTTCAAAGAAGTACAAGACTTTAATCTTCTTCAAGGGATTATCCTCTGACATCAGTGCACTTGTTGTAGTGCTCCAGCCATTTTGTGAAGGCCCCATAGAAATCCTCCAAACCAAACATGTCCAGGACCCTTACAACAGACTCCTTCAGCTTGGAGAGCAACCAAAATTCACAGGGAGCAAGGTCTGGATTGTGGGGGGAGGGGGAGGGACAGTTTTGCTGCC
Source organism: Octopus sinensis (assembly GCF_006345805.1). Lineage (NCBI taxonomy): Eukaryota > Metazoa > Mollusca > Cephalopoda > Octopoda > Octopodidae > Octopus > Octopus sinensis. The sequence continues at coordinate 3,548,243 of NC_043020.1, read as the reverse complement.
CATCTCTATCAAGGAGTTGGTTACCAGAATGGAATTGTGGACTGGTATAAGTGTTCTGGTATTTTATGATGAAATTTCTTTCTGAACTTCCTCAAAACTCCCAGAGAGTACTCTTTGTTGACCATCTGACCAGAGGTTACCCAGTTTATGTAGATTATGTCCTTTGCTATCAAAAATACAGCAAAATGCCACATATATCTCAGTCCTCTCTCATCCCCCTTCATAAGGCTCAGCGTTTTGAGATTGGCCTTCAATACTTGGTTCCATGTTTTCCTGGGTCTTCCCCTTCCACAAATTCCTTCCACATACATACATTCACATGCTTGCATTACCTTACTTCACCACCATCACCACCACCACCACCACCACCACCACCACCACTGCCACCATCATCATCATCATCATCATCTCCCTTTCATTCAGCCTCTTGCTTCTGGCCATTTCACTATGTTGAACCATTAATCTCTACACATTTTTTTTCTCTCTCTGTCTTTTTTTTTTTTTCCATTCTTTCTCTATTTTTTCCCCTTCTTAATCCTTTCCGTTGAAGAGCATAGGCTCAAAATATCAACGACCTTTCCATTCTTCCCAAGCATCAAACCTGCTGGTTCTTCCTACACCTGTCTTCGTCTTTTGCTTTCTGTAAATTTGAACAACATATATCTATGTATGTATTTGAAATTTAAATTGTGAGACTTTACATTTCTTCTTACCTGAGAAGCTTCTTCATAAGAGACGATTAACACATTAGGTTTGTCTTGAATAGCCTTTAACCATGATAAATGATATTTAAAATAGTCACCATAAAACACTGAAATGAGACAAAAAAAAAGACGGCTTCAAATCAACATAAATGCTGAAGAATATTGTTATTTTTTCCTTATTTGTTTTTTGTTGCATTTTGATTTTTTCCTTGTTGTTTGCAGTGAAATTTAATGTCTTTTTGTGAAATCAGAATTCAATTTCTTAGCAAAACCATGAAAAATGGTAAAGAAAATAGAAAACATCTAGCTTAATTAAATCTGTATATTGTTGCCAGCCAAGACTCAGCTGATTTTATGATAAAAACTGCTCCAACCATGCCCACCTTGTCTTTTCTGGAGTGTGTCTAGAACTATGTTATCCAATATTTGTAGCCTTCCTTTTATCTTTAAAAACAATATGCTGTGATCTAAGCCTCGATTTAGCTTCCATTTCTAGCAGACTGAGGAAATGAGTACAATGAAGTTACCCCATTTATCATTGGTTGTTATCTGGGACCAGATCAGCAGTCATGGTCAAGCAGACCCCTAATCAAAGGTATTAACCATTCTATCATTCTACAAATACAATGTATTCAGGTCAACATTATCCAATCTATCCTTCGTTTTTTTAAAAAGAGAAAATGTAATTTGTGTGAGATTTGGTCCCTATTTTGAGCAGATCAAGTGACCACACACAGTTTCCCTTGTTATTTTACGTATAGTAATTATATTTCTGAATCAATGATTATCTGTTATCTTTCATCTGTTTCCATCACTGGACTGCAGCAATTCTGGGCGACCACTTTCAACGGTTCCAAGGCAAACAAACTGAATCCAGTATTTATGTGCCTTGGGGTTTTTTTTTTGGTTTTTTTCTTTCTACGTCTGGTAGTTATTCTATCAGTTTCTTCTGCCAAACATTTTGGATTCAGAGAATTGTGTCACTATCACAAAAACTCCTCTGAATGTCTCGGCTAACAGTCCACACGGAAATCCAATCCAGAGAGGAGCCATGTAGAGTGTCCATGCAGCAGAAATCCAGAAGATCTGATCAATGGAATTATAAAAAGTCAGGAAGCATGAGAAGGGAACATAGATGGTCTCTTTTGAAAAAAAAACAAGAAAGGATGAGGAAGTTCAGCAGTCTTTAAGAAAACATGAAGAAAGGATGAGAGGAATGTAAAAGGAAAAAATGAAAAGAGAAAAAAAAAGAAAATTAAGAGTTGTGTCTCTTTGGTTTGTTCATATCTTAATAAGTTTGGTGTAAATTAATTCAACGGGGAAATTAATGCAAATAAATTCAGTGCAGATACAGAAAGCTGCTGCCACCAGATCAGCAGAACATCATGGTTACACCAACACTTCAACTTTGATCTGTCCTGGCAATCTGATGGCAGCAGCTTTTTATTATTTTTTTATTGATTTGTGAATATACAATAGTATTGCATAATGCAGAGGATACAAATCGATGCAAATATGGAAGCATAGTGTCTTCCACACCGAAATTATCACAACACAAAGAAGGCTACAAAATGGGTAAAACCCTAAGAATGACAAATGGTTGAATAAATATAGTCAGCTCTCAATATCTCCTAACTTTTTATGGTTTATAACCATGGCACTCGAGCCCCGTGCTAGTAGGGTATTAAGAGCACCATCCGAGCGTCATCATTGCCAGAGCAGCTATCTGGCCTCCATACCGATGGCACATAAAAGACACCATTCGAGCAGAATCGTTACCAGCATCGCCTGACTGGCCCCTGTGCCGGTGGCATGTAAAAGCACCCACTACACACTCGGAGTGGTTGGCGTTAGGAAGGGCATCCAGCTGTAGAAACTCTGCCAGATCAGACTGGAGCCTGGTGCACTCATCTGGTTTGTCAGTCCTCAGTCATTTGTCCAACCCATGCTAGCATGGAGAGTGGACGTTAAACGATGATATATATATATATATATATATATATATGTACCGCTACTGTAGACTCCTTTACGGAGACTTAGAAATATTAATATGTAGAAAGTAAAAAGTTTAAAAAAAGGTAAACGAGTTATCTCCCTTAGACCTTAAATTATAAACCTGGAAAGATCTCAACAAGTTTATTAGGAATGGACAGAATTTTCCAATTCTTCAAAATATATTTATACATAAGCTTGCAACCACTGAAAATGTCTGACCTAGAGTTCAGTAGAAAGTTATGGATCTTAGATGTGAACAGGAGCTGAGCTCTTTCAGCTAAATATAGCCTACATTTATTTGATCCATTAACAAGATATAGATTTCTCAATTTCATTTTGGGATTTGGTTTGCAAGATTCTTTATATGAGTTCGTGTGTTGAAGCATATTCTGTTGTGTCTGGGGAGAGTCATTTTCTTTTTGTGCCTTATAATGTCACACACTCACCGGTAAAATTTCCACTTTTTTTCTTTCTTTCTTTTTTTCCTTTTCTTTCATAAAAATAAGAAAAAAGTGGAAATTTTACCAGTGAGTGTGTTACATAATAAGGCACAAAAAGAAAATGACTCTCCCCAGACACAACAGATTTCTTAATTGTTTTCTACTTCATCACATCTGGTGTTAGCCATCCTTGCGTTTGTCCTTATGGCAGAAGGAGGTTATGTGGTTGGTAAAGCGATTTTTAAATTTCCCTTTACAATATAGTTCTTCTTATCTGTTGTAATGTGATTTAGAGTTGCAGTGACTTCTGCCTCGTCTACAACAGATCTAATCATACATCATTAGTCGAGTGGACAGGATCCTGGGGCATGACTGTTACAGTTGGGTTTAGGCTTTCGGTACTGGGGCAGCAGCTTTATGATCATTTCACAGAACGCCTATTAAAGTATTTTCCTGTTACTGGAAAGTGTTTGTCTCGCAGAGACAGAAATCTTTTACCTGTGTTAGTTTTTATTTTAAGGGAAAAGGAGAAGCAAACCAAATAATTTCCTTTGGCCTATTTTTAAGTCTCTTAATATTATTATTCTAATTAATATTAGAGGACATATCTATTACTTTATCTTTGATGCCACTAAGTCAATTATTATTATTCTAATTAATATTAGAGGGATTATATATCAATTTATCTTTGAAGCCACTATTGGCTAGGGCATTGTAGGGGGCCGCTTTCTCAAAAATTTCTCAAGAGGAAGACAGGTTAGACACACTGTTACCATTATTAGCAATCAGATTTTTAAATATTAAAGGAGGGGGTGGGGTGACAAGACTGTTTATGTTTGTATGAGAGGTTCTCATCAGGCTTATGGAAATGCTTAGATGAGGAGTTCAGGTCTAGACAGATTAGTCACTACTGTAATTTTAAAGACTAATTAGCTGAAGGTAGAAATAAGTTGTTATTTAAATCTATCAAGGGTGTGACCATCACACCCATGGGAAATACCAAAACCATCATATTGGTATAGACCAACATCATGAGATGGGTACTTAGATCTCAATGTGTTCGTTTTAAACAAACCCACAAGATCACAGATGTCAGCACTATCATATGGCCCCATCATCATCATCATCATCGTTTAATGTCCGCTTTCCATGCTAGCATGGGTTGGACAATTTGACTGAGGACTGGCGAACCAGATGCCTGCACCAGGCTCCAGTCTTGATCTGGCAGAGTTTCTACAGCTGGATGCCCTTCCTAACGCCAACCACTCTGAGAGTGTAGTGGGTGCTTTTGCATGCCAGTCAGGCGGTACTGGCAATGACCTCACTCAAATCTTTTACACGTACCACCAGCGCAGGTGCCAGTAAGGCGATGCTGGTAATGATAGATACATCAAACAGTTCATCATTATGCAACCTTTTCACCCATGCTAATCTTTAACCGAACTGAAGTGTTTTCCTCGCACGCTTGATAAACTTTAGGTCTACAGTCTATAAAGCCAATATCAACCTATGATATAGCAAACACAATGGCTTTATCAAGCAGTATCTAGATATGGAGGGATAAAAGTCTATAATATCAAACCGGATGAATTTAGCCATCATCATCATCATCATCATCATTTAGCATCCACTTTCCATGCTAGCATGGGTTGGACGGTTCAACTGGGGTCTGTGAAGCCAGAAGGCTGCACCAGGCTCCAATCTTGATCTGGCAGAGTTTCTACAGCCGGATGCGCCCTTCCTAACGCCAACCACTCCGTGAGTGTAGTGGGCGCTTTTTACGTGCCACCCGCACAGGTGCCAGACGGAGCTGGCAAATGGCCATGGACGGATGGTGCTTTTTACGTGCCAATGGCACGGGGGCCAAGCGAGGCTGGCAATGACCACGAACGGATGGTGCTTTTACGTGCCACCAGCACAGGGGCCAGGCGAGGCTGGCAACGGCCACGAACGGATGGTGCTACGTGCCACCGGCACGGGGGCTAGTCGAGGCTTGTTATTCCAGTATTACAGTAAAACTTTTATTCCACTGTTGAATTTCTCTAATTTCAATGTTTCTAAGAAATTTTTTAGCAATTTGCCCAAATAAAGATCTCGCTGAGTTTATCAATCTACAAGTAGGATTATCATGAAAATTAGGTTTATGGTCTTTTAACGTAATAAAAGCCTCTCTCTTAGCTAAGCATTCTAACCTAACACCAATATTACTATGTTTAGTGAGGAATTTAGCCTCAACATTAACATCATAGTATCTTTTTTCTACGTTCGCTTTTTATTTAGTAGAAATGTCTTTTGGCAACTAATTGTATAAATTATTCGTAACTTCATACGGATTATTTTAGTTTTATCAGAAAATACGAACTTCTTTTTTGAACTTAATATCAGACTTCACTTTAGATTGAAAGGAGTTATGGTACTTACGGAATCTAATATTGGTAACTAAATTAAGGGCATTTATGTATATATACATCAGACAGACAGACGGACAGATAGATGGATGGAAAATCTAGGTTTGTTAAAATATGTTTGTGACATAGTTCAACTGCTAAAAGACGAATTCCCTGCAGTTACTGGAGAGAAAATTTTCTCATATGGTAAAATGGTGTTAAAACATCATATCTGTTCAGTGTCCCTATCCATCAGGTTTCCCAGACATCGATGTTTCTAGCTCCTTAGCTTTTATCAATGGGAATTACCTAAAAGAGGCAACTCTGAACAGATCTTATAAAGCTATAAGCTTTATCAAACACACAGTCAACAATGTTGACTTATTTGTCCCAGTAGATCACCGAGTTGAGGAAATTGCCAAAATACCAGTGCCTTTTAGCAGTTGAAATATGTCACAAACACATTTTAACTAACCTAAACTTTGCTTATGCCTACAGTCAGATGCCCTTCCATATGCCAACCATTTTATGGACTGTACTGGTGCTTTTATATATATATATATATATATATATATACACATACATACATACATATCATCATCATTATCATCATTGTTTAATATCCAACTTCCATTCATGCATGGGTAGGATGGTTGAGAGGGGCTGGCCAGGTAGAAGACTACCCCAGGGTACTCTGTCTGTTTTGGCAGAGTTTTTACAGCTGGATGCCCTTCCTAACGCCAACCACTCCGTGAGTGTAGTGGGTGCTTATTACGTGCCACCGGCACAGAAGCCAGTCAAGGCAGTGCTGGCATCGGCCACTTTCGGATGGTGCTTTTTACATGCCACCAGCACGGGTATCACAACTACAATTTCCATTTGATATTTATTTTGATGTCGATGTACTTGACTCAATAGGTCTCCTCAAATACATATACATATACATACACACACGCACACACACACACACATACACACACACACACACAAACACACACACACACACACAGATGTACTCCAAGCAATGAAACTCTTGGAAAATTTGAAATGATATGATGAAAGCTGAGCTGAAGTTGTTGCATCTCACTGAGGAGAGGACAAAGGATTGGATTGGATTGTCGATGTGTAGTGCTGCAGGAGACCTGACGACCTATGATGCAGTGTTTTTAGGGGGTAAAATGTTTGTTTAAACATAAATAATGTGTTATATTCACCTTGACCCTTTATAAACAAATTGAAGAAATTCGAAAAACTTCCTTCGTACGTATTATAAATTGAACCAGTTAATTGCCTGTAAGCAGAAACAGCAACATCCTTGGGGTTACGCATCATCAATATAATTTTGCCTTCAGATATTACGTCTGAAGGGAGTACACTTGGCAAAATGTGAGTATTGAGCACTCGTGGGGACTCTATGTTTTCCAATTGTGGCTGGGGTATAACTTCCAGCATCATTTCCTCTTTGACACCACCTATTCTTTCAGCTTTCCTCCTTAAAATCATACTGGTCACTTCCCACATCCAATGAGTTCCTGAAAGATAAATAAATACATATATTAGATAAATATACATACACACACACAGATATATATATACATATAATAAATGGAGATAAAACTTCCAACATATGTTTCAAAGAAAACATTGGTATTATTCCAGAAGGAATAAGGTGATGTAAAACACTGCAATCTTCTCATCAGGGAAAAAAAAAGAAACAAACAGCATCAATTAGACATTTTAACCAAATATGATTCCTGCATCTGGGATGAAGGAAACGCAACAATACTGGGCTTAGTAAATTAATTTCGTCTTTAAAGGAACATGATAAAGAATTTGATTTGGAATGAAATATTTTATCTAGTTCCTTTCTTTATGATAAAGGTACATCTTTTTGTTCACTCTATAACGATGAACTGTATTTCATCCTGTTCTCATAGAATCCTCTTGTAAACACATTTAAAGAACACGTTTATCATTGCAAATATTGGCAAAAATATACTTTTAGTTCCTTTAAGAAATTTCTACCAGTCTATAAAATTCGACCTTCGACTATCTTCTTGCATTTCACTACCACTAAATATATTTCTTTATTCCTATTCACCTCTTGCACTACATTTCTCCACTTTTAGGTTTCTGAAATTTCTTTCTTCCTCCTCCACTTTCTGTAAATTGCCTTTCAATTTATATCTATAAATTGTTTTTTTTTTAAATAACTTACTACTCTTCCCTTCATCCTATTTGCAGTAATCACATTCGGTTAAAATGTCTTATTGATGCATTTTGTTTCTCTTTCTTTCCCTGATGAGTACAAGATTTTATGTAGGAGTGTTTTACAGCGATTTTATGTTGCAGTGTTTTACAGTGAAGTACTGTAACCATATTTCATCAACGACTGTACTATATCATAGCTGCCTTATATTAACTGTGTTTATGAATGAATCTATATCTATAAAGCTGAAGTTGTCTGCGTGTGTGTGTGTATGTGTGTGTGTGTGTGTGTGTGTGTGTGTGTGTGTGTGTGTGTGTGTGTGTGTGTGTGTGTTGTGTGTGTGTGTGTGTGTGTGTCTGAGTACTGAATCTTGAAAGTCAGCTAATGAAAATCATATGCGTAATCAAGTATTAAGAACAAATGAGCAGAACAAAGAAATGAAATGCCGATCTCTTTCAAACTCCCTTTCAAACAACAATCCCTTTCACAGTACCAAACTTACCACTCCCCCTACAGTTACACATTCAAAGCAGTTTTTGCTAACAGCCCTTCAAGTATAACAACACGCTCTGATAAGTTCAGAGACTACGACTAAGTTCAGACCATGACAGGTAGACAGGATGTTCTTGAAGCCAAGGATTTTAAACTTATGGATACAATATTTACATATTGCCTGAGGAAACACAACAAGATGCAGGGAAGCAGGTAATAATGATGTTGGTGATGGTGGTGGTGGTGGTGGTGGTTGAGGGCATTGTGTTTCATTGAAATACTGACCAACTGCTGGTAGCAAGCTATGAAATTCTATTCTCTCAACTTCTTGTAAATTCAGACCACTTCATGGCCCCAGCAGACAAAATGGAAAAGGTATTACCATGGAGGATGGTGAGGGAGATGTGCCACTAGAAGAGCCACTCTGATTCACAGGGCTCACACTAACTATCTCTACCCTGAGAGTGGTGAGCAGGGAGCCAAGAACACCAGGGGTGGTGCCTTCTTGTGACTACACCAGCACATAAAACTGCTACCAAGTCATATGTAAAAGGGGCAGCTGAGAAAGTTGGCATGTTTGTTTATACCCCACACAACACCATGAGCTTCATTCCTTTGGCCTTGCCTCCCTACCGCCTACCACAATTGTTTAACTCATCACTAATCCATCCATCTCTGTGTCACTTCACTTGACCATTGATCCCCTGCCAATGTAGCCAATTGGTGGCAGAGCCATTAGAGCAGTGGACAAAATATCTTATGTGATTCTGAGTTCAAATCTGGTCAAGGTCAATGTTGCTCTTCATCTTTCCAAAGGTTGATAAATACAGTATCAGCCTAGGGTTGAGGTCAGCCAGAATAGTTAGAATAAGACATTACTTCTGGCTCTTTGCATTCTGAGTTCAAATTTTACCATAAGCTTACAGGGGTGGTAAACTTTATCCTATCCCCCCAGCTTCACAGCACCACACGGTCTTCGGGTTCCTTCAGCAGAATTCACTCAGCTTCTTTGCATTCACTTTTTTCATTTGATTAATCCCCTTCTTAAGTCAGTCCCTTCTTTCCTTAGTTTTTCCTCTCTTATGCTTTAGTTATTTCTGTTTACTAACACACACACACACACACACACACACACATAAGCACAAAGAATTTTCAGTCTTTGTGATACCAGTGCTGGTGGCATGTAAAAGAACCATCCGAACGTGGCCGTTGCCAGCGCCACCTCGACTGGCCTCCCTGCCGGCGGCATGTAAAAAGCTTCAACCGATCATGGCTGTTGCCCGGCTCACCTGGCACCTGTGCCGGTGGTATGTAAAAAGCACCCACTACACTCACGGAGTGGTTGGCATTAGGAAGGGCATCCAGCTGTAGAAATGCTGCCAGATCAGACTGAGCCTGGTGCAGCCTTCTGGCTTCCCAGACCCTGGTCAAACTGTCCAACCTGTGCTAGCATGGAAAGCGGACGTTAAACGATGATGATGATGATGATGATTTATAAAAAGAAAGTTTTCTAGTCCCCGCTCAGATAAATGGTTTGGTCATAAACACAAGAATTACAGAATTCATAGAAACTGCCGCAACTTTCCTCCCATTCTGAACTGTTTATGAAGTCTTGGAGATTATTCTTTATCTGCCAGATTCACACTTTTTGTCTCTTTCTGTCTTTCTGCCTAAGTTTTGGTTAAGTGTTGTATTTGTTATCATTGTTGTTGCTGTCGCCATATTTTCATCTTTTACTGATTTCAGTCATTTGACTGCGGCCATGCTGGAGCACCACCTTGAAGTATTTTAGTGGAACAAATTGACCACAAGACTTATTTTTTTAAAGCTTAGTACTTATTCTACCAGTCTCTTATTGCCAAGCCACTAATTTATGAAGATGTAAACACACCAACACCGGTTGTCAAGTGGTGGTTGGGGACAAACACAGACATAAGGACACACACACACACGCACATTGTGTGTGGGTTGGGCTTTTATCAGTTTCCATCTTCCAAATCCAATCACAAGGCTTTGGTCAGTCCTAGCTATAGTAGAAAACACTTGCCCAAGGTGCCATGCAGTGGGACTGAACCTGGAACCATGTGGTTAAGAAGCAAACTACTTTCCACACAGCCACACCTGTGCTTACTATCTATAGTACTGTTTTTTTTTTTCAATCCGAAGCTAGTCATAATTGAGCAAACATGTGATCAAAGAGACCTGAACCATGACATTCCACCTTTTATCAGACATAGTGTAATCTGGATTATATCTACCCAAATGAACTCTTAAAAAAACACAGTAAAATGTGATTTTAAAGAGCTTTGGTTACCATTTCTAACAAGTAAAGTAACCATATAAAAAAGCTTATTTTTGGTGCATGTGGTCTGATTTGCAACACTTAATTGCTTTGGAAAGAAGTAAGTAGGTCAACACAAACAGAAAGGGCCTTTCATGACCCACTTACTTTTGGGCCCCAGATATATGAAATTCCAAATATTCACATAACACTTATATTGAATTACTTATATTCATTCTGTTGTCCATAAAGGAGAGGATTGAGTGAATGAGGTTATAAAAGACACATACCTTTCTCGGGTTATTATAAATGAAACTGAAAACCTTTAAGCTGAAAACCTTTAAGAGCCACATTTGAGATCTTTGCATGTGTCCTCTACGATGGCATCAGGTTGATTAAGAGGGCAAATAGTGGAATTTAGTAGTTGGGAACTATCCTTTAGAATATACTGTGTGCATGAGTTTGTGTGTGTGATTGTGTGTGAATATGTATGGGTGTATAGTATATATGTGCATATGTATTTATGTATGTATGTATGTATGTGTATTTATGTATGTAAGTATGTATGTATATGTGTATGAGTTGTGAAGCCATATGGCTCAGTGGTTTGCATATTCAGCTCATGATCCTAAGGTCATGAGTTCAATTCCTGGCAGTATGTTGTGTCCTTGAGCAAGACCCTTTATTTCACATCGCCCCAATCCACTCGGCTGGCAAAAATTAGTTGTACCAGCAATTCTAAGGGGGGGGGGGCAGCCTTGTCACATTCTGGGTCACTTTTAACTCCTACATAAAATCTTGTACTCTGTTTGTTATGACAAGTTTTCCAGTTGGAATTAGCATGCAAGTGGCTGAATCCTCCCCACTCGAACCTGGTTCTCAGGGAGATTTAAACATGCTATTACATACATGGAAGATGAGAACCCTTTCCCCGAAGGAGTCGTGAAAGAATCTCTTTCATGCGACCCTTGTCGTTGCTTCCCAAGATATACCTACTCAGCCACAAGCGTAGTCACAGAAACTTCAATATAATATCCAGCATGTGTGAATTTAAAGCAACCTAGATTTTTTGTTTGACTATTTAATTTTTTCTACTATGATTATTGAGGTAGTCAGGCAACCGTTTTGTGACATGAATATTTAAGATTATTTGTGGTTAGGTCTATATACGCTTGAGACCGCGACCTGTTCACTGACAAAATTTCGTACTGCAAAGCGACAAAAATATTTTGACAAATTAAATTTAAATGTTGAAGTGAATCTAACAGTTTTCGTGTGTTTCTTAAATGGCTTATAAACACCTTCCATGCAGCAATTGAATATATATATATATATATTCAATATATATATATTCAACACGCTATTTCACCATGCATTACCCCTCTCTTGATATCCTACGTTCTACTTGCCTAGAACCTGTCATCATTTCTCTGAACCACCCCTCCCCACTGGTGCTCCCCTATATATTTCTATACCCCCCCCCCACATAAAAAGCACCATCCGAACGTGGCCGATGCCAGACCCCTCTGGCACCTGTGCAGGTGGCACGTAAAAAACACCCACTACACTCGCGGAGTGGTTGGCGTTAGGAAGGGCATCCAGCTGTAGAAACACTGCCAGACTAGACTGGAGCCTGGGGCAGTCCTGAGCTCCCCAGACCCCGGTCGAAACCGTCCAACCCGTGCTAGCGCGGAAAACGGACGTTAAACGATGATGATGATGATGATATATGTGTGTGTGTGTGTCTCTAAATATAGTATGTGACAAATTTTCGGTAGCCATGATAAAACTCCGAGTTTTGGATGTCGGAGCGGAAACCGCTGCCGCCATCTCTTCAATTATCTGGCCATCAAAACAATGCTATGAAAATGCACAAGAAAAAACAGGGCTAATGGCAAAATACAGAAAAATGTGTAAAAAATAAGCAATAAGAGTAAAACACATCTAGATTCGCACATTCATGTATGCACTTACACACACATGGCTATATACGCATATACCCGCACACGTCTACACACACACACGCACACACGTGTGCAAAATGTGTGTATGAACCTTTTTGCGCACGTGTGTGTGTGTGTGCGAGCGTGTACGCGGGTATGTATATATTTTTTGATGAATGTATGGGTGAGCATGTGTATGTTTCAAATGTGGGTGGATGAGTATATACATATAGGCACATGTACGTGGGTGTGCGGGCGTGCATGTATAGCTATGGATATGCGTGCTTACGTGAATACTATGAACATTTTTACTCCCTTACCTTTACTCCCACCCCTCACTTAGCGGTCATTCAAATAGCTCTTTTGTCTTAATAACGGTCAATCACATAGTAATTTCCCTTTGTTTAATGGTCACTTTCATAGCATTTTTTCGATGGCCAGATAATAGAAGAGATGGTGGCTAGCGGTTTCCGCCCCAACATCCGAAACTCCGAGTTTTATCATGGCTACCGAATAATTGTCACATATTATATTTACAGATATATATATATATATATATACATGGGCAACACACACACGTACGTACACCTATTGCATACATGTTTTTTGTACGCATACATGTTCGTCTGTGTGTGTGCGCGTGTGTGTTGCCCGTATATCAACAAAACACTTTTTCCTCGATGGAAAAAAGCAACAAAAGTCTTAACAAAAACTTACTCGTCGCTAGAAGGGGACTTAACTCCTGTTTGCAAACTGGTGATTTCTCCGACTTGAAATTGTTAAAAGTTTTGGTTGAAAATTTAGTTTTACTGCTATTCTGGTAAAAATAAGTTGACGAAAGCACAGCTTGTATCATGACGAATGTCCTCCTCAAATTGGAGCGACATGCGTGCTAATTTGTGGACGTGCATAAATTACATTCACGTACACACACACACATCCTGCCTTTTATATATACAGATATATAGAGGGAGAGAGAGAGAGTGATGGAGATGAACAGAGAGTGGGAAATTTGTCGATCTAAAAGTGAGTTATTTCTAGTATAATTTTTTTTTTACGGACGACATTGTGTTTGGGGTGCAGATTTCGCAAGTCACATTTCTCAAGAATGCGCTCTTTCAGAGAGTTTCGCGTTTATACAGTAGATGAACGTATACAAGAGTTGTACTGAAAGGAATGCAAAAATAGAGTTTTTCATAAACTGACACACATACACACTTGTATGTATGTAGTACGTACACACAAGCACGTGAAATACAGAAATCAAAACGCACTTACCGCTGTAAGGATATGCGCAAATGAAAACATCATCAGACTTTTTCTTGAATGTAGAAATTCTTGGTAGACATTCCAAAAGTGAAGGAATTGGCGGGTAGATGACACCATCATGGCAAATAACAAACTTGCTATTTCCCTCTTCATCTTCTATTTTGGTAAAATGTTTAATTATATCATTATTTAACAAATCCTCCGGTGATGATGTTGACTTGGCCAACAACGACATCAACGACGATGCAGACATGATTTCTTGGTGGCGATGTTCTTAACTGAAGGAACTCGAGTTACCGGTGACAGACAGGAATATGTTTGAACAATATCGTCGCTCACCCGCCTATATCAGGAGGCTTCTCTGCTGATCTCCAGCGACAAATCACGCCCCCACCCTTGTTTATTGTCTACGTCAATGATTGAATAAAAAAAGAACGGGGTTTTTTGTTCTTTTTTTTCTTTTTAGTGTTCATAGTGTGTGTGTGTGTGTGTGTGTGTGTGTGCGTGTGTGTGTGTGTGTGTGTGTGTGTAAATACATGCATGTGACATGCAATCAGTTATACAGGAGAAACAATACAATCACTATTGGTCAGCATTAAGCTACACACATTTATATATCTTTTTATTTACAATCATTTTCTATAGATACGTGTGTGTGTGTGTGTGTGTGTGTGTGTGTGTGTGTGTGTGTGTGTGTCGCGTAGCGGTATGAGTAAAAGAGAGAGTGTGAGCGGGAAAAATGGTGAGGTTCTGTATATGAAGAGGTGTTTATGTATGGTTATGTATGATATGTCTGTTTATGATGCCTCATTGAAGATAAGGAGGTTAGAGGGTAAAACCACTCAGAGAAAATATTTGCCAACTAATTTAGGTTATCTATTCTGTTTTCTTTTTTTTTTTCAGTTTTTGATGATCTTCTACCCGTATATCTTACTTGTTGGTTGTTGCCTTGAAGAGTACAACTATGGTCGTCACTCGCAAGACCGGGGGTACTCATACAGCCATGAGAAGACACTGACACTCTCTCAAACCTTACGACCTTTACCTAGCAGAACATTGATCCTTTAAATAAGGTCTGTCTTGAGTTTTATGACTCATAGAGCCAGTTAGCTGGTTTCCAAGCCATTATAAGAGGCCATGGTGATAACACTTGCCCTGAACATGATGCTTGTCCATGATAGGGTTAGTCATTTAAGGCTGAATTTACATACCTATTTCTTTATTACCCACAAGGGGCTAAACATAGAGGGGACAAACAAGGACAGACATAGGTATTAAGTCGATTACATCGACTCCAGTGCGTAACTGGTACTTAATTTATCGACCCCGAAAGGATGAAAGGCAAAGTCAACCTCGGCGGAATTTGAACTCACAACGTAACGACAAGCGAAATACCGTTAAGTATTTCGCCCGGTGTGCTAACGTGTCTGCCAGCTCACCGCCCAGTCTGTGGGTGGGGCAGGATTTATGAGAGACGAACTGTAGAAAGGAACTTCGTTGTGGGATAATGCTTGTACCCGTGTGTATATGTGCGAGTGTGTTCTGTTTTATGTATTTGTATTCACTCTGGGCGGCATTAATTTGATGCATTAAATTTATTTCTATCGAATTATACATAGATATATACGAGATCTAATATACACACACGTACATACATAAATACGTCGCGCGCGGGCGTGTCCTCTGTCACCTCGCCGAGTGTTTACAGTTGACAATATATTCTTTCAAATCCTGTTTTCTGATTGAATAAAGTTTTGCAAAGAAAGAAACGGACGAAAGTGACAAGCCTGAAACTGAATC
>NC_043020.1:3462723-3527723 GCF_006345805.1 Octopus sinensis | reverse complement strand
AGCTTGTGACATCATCTTCGTTTTTTATTGCCTGATGATAATTTTGTATCATCAGCATGGCTAATGTTTATTTCATTTTACTTGTTTCAGTCATTTGGCTGTGGCCATGCTGAAGCACCACCCTTACTTGAAATCGACCCCAAGACTCATTCTTTGTAAGCCTAGTATTTATAGTCAGTCTGTTTTGCCAAACTGCTAAGTTACAGGGATGTAAACACACCAACATCAGTTGTCAAACGATGGTGGATAGGGGGGAGACAAACACATACATTTATATATACAACAGGATTCTTTTCAGTTTCTATCTACCAAATCCACTCACAAGGCTTTGCTCAGCCCAAGGCTATAGTAGAAGGCACTTGCCCTAGGTGGCACACAGTGGAACTGAACCTGGAACCACATGGTTGGGCAGCAAGCTTCTTACCATACAGTTATGCCTGTACCTATAAACATATGTATACACATTTATACCACAGAATACACACATGTATACACACACACACACATCTTTGCATCTGCCTTATGCATTTTGTTCGTGTATCTTTGGATGTCCAGCTTGGTTAAGGGGTTATACCCGATCATGGCTGTTGCCCGGCTCACCTGGCACCTGTGCCGGTGGTATGTAAAAAGCACCCACTACACTCACGGAGTGGTTGGCGTTAGGAAGGGCATCCAGCTGTAGAAATGCTGCCAGATCAGACTGGAGCCTGGTGCAGCCTTCTGGCTTCCCAGACCCTGGTCAAACTGTCCAACCTGTGCTAGCATGGAAAGCGGACGTTAAACGATGATGATGATGATGATGATTTATAAAAAGTAAGTTTTCTAGTCCCCGCTCAGATAAATGGTTTGGTCATAAACACAGGAATTACAGAATTCATAGAAACTGCCGCAACTTTCCTCCCATTCTGAACTGTTTATGAAGTCTTGGAGATTATTCTTTATCTGCCAGATTCACACTTTTTGTCTCTTTCTGTCTTTCTGCCTAAGTTTTGGTTAAGTGTTGTATTTGTTATCATTGTTGTTGCTGTCGCCATATTTTTCATCTTTTACTGATTTCAGTCATTTGACTGCGGCCATGCTGGAGCACCACCTTGAAGTATTTTAGTGGAACAAATTGACCACAAGACTTATTTTTTTAAAGCTTAGTACTTATTCTACCAGTCTCTTATTGCCAAGCCACTAATTTATGAAGATGTAAACACACCAACACCGGTTGTCAAGTGGTGGTTGGGGACAAACACAGACATAAGGACACACACACACACGCACATTGTGTGTGGGTTGGGCTTTTATCAGTTTCCATCTTCCAAATCCAATCACAAGGCTTTGGTCAGTCCTAGCTATAGTAGAAAACACTTGCCCAAGGTGCCATGCAGTGGGACTGAACCTGGAACCATGTGGTTAAGAAGCAAACTACTTTCCACACAGCCACACCTGTGCTTACTGTCTATAGTACTGTTTTTTTTTTCAATCCAAAGCTAGTCATAATTGAGCAAACATGTGATCAAAGAGACCTGAACCATGACATTCCACCTTTTATCAGACATAGTGTAATCTGGATTATATCTACCCAAATGAACTCTTAAAAAAACACAGTAAAATGTGATTTTAAAGAGCTTTGGTTACCATTTCTAACAAGTAAAGTAACCATATAAAAAAGCTTCCTTTTGGTGCATGTGGTCTGATTTGCAACACTTAATTGCTTTGGAAAGAAGTAAGTAGGTCAACACAAACAGAAAGGGCCTTTCATGACCCACTTACTTTTGGGCCCCAGATATATGAAATTCCAAATATTCACATAACACTTATATTGAATTACTTATATTCATTCTGTTGTCCATAAAGGAGAGGATTGAGTGAATGAGGTTATAAAAGACACATACCTTTCTCGGGTTATTATAAATGAAACTGAAAACCTTTAAGCTGAAAACCTTTAAGAGCCACATTTGAGATCTTTGCATCAGGTTGATTAAGAGGGCAAATAGTGGAATTTAGTAGTTGGGAACTATCCTTTAGAATATACTGTGTGCATGAGTTTGTGTGTGTGATTGTGTGTGAATGTGTATGGGTGTATAGTATATATGTGCATATGTATTTATGTATGTATGTATGTATGTGTATTTATGTATGTAAGTATGTATGTATATGTGTATGAGTTGTGAAGCCATATGGCTCAGTGGTTAGCATATTCAGCTCATGATCCTAAGGTCATGAGTTCAATTCCTGGCAGTATGTTGTGTCCTTGAGCAAGACCCTTTATTTCACATCGCCCCAATCCACTCGGCTGGCAAAAATTAGTTGTACCAGCAATTCTAAGGGGGGGGGGCAGCCTTGTCACATTCTGGGTCACTTTTAACTCCTACATAAAATCTTGTACTCTGTTTGTTATGACAAGTTTTCCAGTTGGAATTAGCATGCAAGTGGCTGAATCCTCCCCACTCGAACCTGGTTCTCAGGGAGATTTAAACATGCTATTACATACATGGAAGATGAGAACCCTTTCCCCGAAGGAGTCGTGAAAGAATCTCTTTCATGCGACCCTTGTCGTTGCTTCCCAAGATATACCTACTCAGCCACAAGCGTAGTCACAGAAACTTCAATATAATATCCAGCATGTGTGAATTTAAAGCAACCTAGATTTTTTGTTTGACTATTTAATTTTTTCTACTATGATTATTGAGGTAATCAGGCAACCGTTTTGTGACATGAATATTTAAGATTATTTGTGGTTAGGTCTATATACGCCTTGAGACCGCGACCTGTTCACTGACAAAATTTCGTACTGCAAAGCGACAAAAATATTTTGACAAATTAAATTTAAATGTTGAAGTGAATCTAACAGTTTTCGTGTGTTTCTTAAATGGCTTATAAACACCTTCCACGCTGCAATTGATTTGTTAGCTCAGCAATTGTTAGCTCATGGAGCTGTGGAGGGGTGGAGGTGGTGGGTCCTGCTTGAAATTTCTGAGCATGAACTGTTGCTTAGGTATTCAGGGAGAGAGGGTTTCATCCTTAATATTTAAAATATGCACATTTGATGTAACAATGTTTAATTTTTAAGTGATTCAAAGTTCACATTTGCTGCCCCATCCTGAAGCACCAGGTTATCAAGGGGTTCTTCGTGCCTTTCTCTTTCAGTGTCCATACCATATTGGATAGGGTTCTTGGTTTTTGTCTCTGAACAAAGCCATAAGCCGTCTTTTATCTTCCTTTGAAGGTGTTTCCCATCATTCCAATACGTCTTTGTTACTCCACTCATATCCATGTTGACCTTCTACACCAGTTCTTTCTCCAGGCACCTGTTGTTCAGGTGACAGCCATCCAGAGATCTACATTTACATAGTCTTTGCACGGGAGAGTGCATTTCTAATATTTTTTGTGGTTGAATCGATCCTATATAAGGGACGCAACTCTAGCTAACTTCAAATGTATTTCTGTTGAAGATCATATTTATGTGAGTGTGGGAAGTGATTATTTATTAATTTTAAGAATTTTCTAGCTATGTTAGTGGTTACATTCACATTACATAGGGGATTGTACCATAACATTTTCCCCTACCTGTGTCTTCTTGGTCTATTTACATTTGGTTCAATATAATTTGTTACTCTTAAAGTTAGACCTTTCTAAAGTGACATTGTAGTATGTGGCAACTTTATCAAAAGTAGCTTTATCACAGGATAAGTTGGAAACACATTTGCTAATGTTATTGGCAAGGTGGCCAGAGCCTGTGTCAGGATATAGCTTCATTTGGTTTATGGGAAGGCTGAAATCTGCTTGGGCTAAGGTTCATGTTAATGTCTAAAAAATTAATTTCTTTAAGATTAGTGCTAACTGTAGTTCTTAGATTTAACTGGCGAAATATTTTGCCTATCTCTTTCCTTATCCATTTTTATTATGTACCACTTTGGCAAAGATTTTGATATAGAAAAGCATTATTTGACCCTCCTACACACTGTTCTGTTTTCTTTCTTTTTGCACCCTATTTTCTCTTTTACTCATTGTTTTGGATCCTGTAAGTTATTCTGTAGCCATTTCAAGGACATATTTTTGACTTATTGTTCTTTTTTACATTCTTGTTTTTTCTACTTCTTTACACAGAAATTCTTCATATATCTGTCTTTATACACATTTTAAAATTATCTTATTCTAAAAAAGGGAGGGGTTTCTCCCCCTCAAATTCATTTCCTACATACATTTGTGTTTTTATATTTTGTTAATGCCCTCCCAAATAAACTTGCATTTCATGTTTGAAGCTCTGATGAAGCCATGGAGCAATACTCAAGCATTCAACTATGAGTGCATTACATCTTATTGCAGAAACAACTGTAAGCTAATGCGGTCCATAAGATAATTGCTTATTTCTTTGTCATTCTAATTTCTTTATATATATGTGTGTGTGTGGTGTGTGTGTGTGGAGGCGCAATGGTCCAGTGGTTAGGGCAGTGGACTCGTGGTCGAAGGATCGCGGTTTCGATTCCCAGACCGGGCGTTGTGAGTGTTTATTGAGCGAAAACACCTAAAGCTCCATGAGGCTCCAGCAGGGGGTGGTGGCGATCCCTGCTGTACTCTTTCGCCACAACTTTCTCTCACTCTTTCTTCTGTTGGCCTGCTCGCTTAGCCATCGGGGTGGCGTCATTTGAAGGCTAAGACAATGCGAAGCGCATTGTGACCAGCGATGTGTAGCAACATCTGATAGTCTGGTCGGTCACATGATATATATGCATGGGTGACTACCTCCTTGCCTTGAATTCATGTGATAGTTGTGAACTAGTGTCACTGTGATGCAAGTGGTGTCCTTAATTCCCAATCTTCAATGGAAACGGTCACAGAGAAATATTTCTTACTTGGAAACAGGAAGGGTAGCAGAGCATAGAAAGTTTCATTTTGAAAAATGATTTCCAACACATACGAGCATGGAAAAGTAGATAAAAATCAATTGGAATAGTTATCAAGATAGCTACAATATCTGAAGTGTGTACGTGTGTGTGTGTGTGTGTGTGTGTGTGTGCATGTATTTCTGCGTGTGTGCATACCAAAACTTCAATTGTGTAGTGAATACATGCAATAAACAAAACTACTGAGAACCAACTAGAAAATTTTTTATTTATTTTTTTGTTCTGGTGAGAGAAATACTGTTATTTGAATTGACTGGGTTTCCTTTAACTGGCCCCAAAACAATGAAACACAAAAGTGATCCTTCAGGAATTTGAACCAATGTTAATAAAAATAACAATGATAATAATAATAATAATAATAATAATAAATAATTACTTATTTTATTTATTACATTAAACTGAAACCTAACCAGGAAGTAACTCAAACTCACAGCACAATTGCCAAACCAGCTGAGCTAATAATTGTTGTCTGTGTGAGAAATTTAGGGGAAATAAATTAGTTGATTATATTGACTCCAGGACTTGACTGGTACTTTATTTTATCAACCATAGAGGGTTGAAAGGAAAAGTTAACCTTGGCAAGATTTGAACTCAGAAATATAGAGAACTACAAGAAATACCACTAGGCATTTTAGCTAAAGCACTAATCATTCTGCCAAATCCACAACCCTTGTTATAATAGGTAATAATAATAATAATAATAATGATAATAATAATAATCCTTTCTACTAGAGACTCAAGGCTTGAAATTTGTTGGGAGGGAATAAGTCGATAACATCAACCCCAGTACTTGACTGCTGCTTAATTTATCAACCCTGAAAAGATGAAAGGCAAAGTCAACCTTGGCAGAATTTGAACTCAGAACGTAAAGACAGATAAAATGCTACTGAGCATTTTGCCCGGCATGCTAACGATTCTGCCAGCTCGCTGCCTTAAGAATAATAATAATCCTTTCTACTATAGGCACAAGGCCTGAAATTGGGGGAAGGGGATAGTCGATTACATCAACCCCAGTATTCAACTGGTACTTACTTTATCAACCCCAAAGGATGAAAGGCAAGGTCAACCCCAGCAGAATTTGAACTCAGAATGTAAAAACGGACAAAATGCCACTGAGCAATTTGCTTGGCATCCTAACAATTCTGCCAACTCACCTTCTTATGATTATATCATTATTGCAATTATTAATAATAATAATAATAATAATAATCCTTTCTACTAAAGGCACAAGGTGTGAAATTTGGGTGAGGGGGTTGGTTAATTACATGGACCCCAGTGTTTCGCTGGTACTTAATTTATTGACCCCCGAAAGGATGAAAGGCAAAGTTGACTCTGGCAAAATTTGAACTCAGAACATGCAGACAGACAAAGTACTGCAAAGTATTTCACCCGGCATGCTACCAATTCCACCAGCTCTCTGCCTTAATAATAATAATCCTTTTTCTTCTTTTGGCAGAAAGCCAGCAATTTTAGTGGGAGAAGTTATTCATTTATATACCATCTCCACTGCTCAGCTGATACTACTACTATAATGGCCTCTGTTCCTCAGACTTGTTTCATGCTATTTCCATTCAAGCCCTCTAGACTACCGCTGTCCCTTGTCACCCATATTGTGTCCAACCTGCATCCACCTTAAGTTCTGCACTAACTACTACACCTAACCCTTCTTCCCTAGAATGTTGGCCCCCTGAAACCTCCTCCCACACCAAGTCTTTCTTGTAGGTGACAGCTTGCAACAGTTTAAATATAACATCAACAACATCAGTCAATTTCATTAATCGCAATACTTAACGGGTACTTTATTTCGTCGACCCCAGAAAATCAAACACAAAACTGACATCGGTAAGGTTTACCAATCTGCTACATGAACCCAAAAGTATTACTGGTATTTATATTCCAAACATCAGAAAAAATAGTCAATCCTGGTTTGAACTCAATATAATACAAAGATACAAAGACAAACAGCAGTAGTTAATCCAGCTTCTTTTATAATTCCATCCGTCCAAAGCTATTTTGAAGGACGATGATGATGATGATGATGATGGCTATGCTCAATGATAACAATGGTAACATTGGTAATAGGTGATGGTGATGGTGATGATGCTTAGAGCTGATTGTTAGTGATGGCAATGGTAGTAGTGATGGTGGCATTAATAACGAACATCTTCACATAAGAGCGTCTGTTACTTCGTCATAAAATAATTCCGCATAGTTTGGGGGGTGACCCTTCTGTCCGCAGGGGAAGAGTAACATTTCTTGACCGGCGAGGGTTATGGCGTTTTTCTGAAAAATACGAAAGAAAAAAATACAGAAAAACAATTATAATTTACGAAAAAACAAATTTTTAGAATTGTTTTTTATCAATATGCATATTAATAGGCATACGCAAGGCTGCATGGGTAAGAAGCTTGTTTTCCAACCATGTGGTCTTGGGTTCAGTCTCACTGCATGGTACTCTGGGCAAGTGTCTCCTACTATAGCCCTGGGCCAACCAAAGCTTTATGAATGAATTTGATAGAGACAGAAACTGAAAGACTGATGTGTGTGTGTGTGAGGGGGGAGGTTCTGAGTATATGCATGGCTTTGTGTTTGTCCCCTACCACCACTACCACTTGACAACCTGTGTTGGTTTGTTTACATCCCTCAGTTTAAAAAAACAGACTGATAGCATAAGTACCAAACTTTGTAAGATAATAATATACCTAATTGTATCTATATTTCTTTTACATTTATACATATATATACCATATTTACACATTATACTAATATTTACGCACGCGCGTGTGTGTGTGTGTGTGTGTCTCTCTCTCTCTCTCTCTCTCTCTCTCTCTCTCTCAAACTCTTAATTGTTACACATTTTTTTTTCCTCTCTCAATCCTTTGTGATGAAGAGTATAGGCTCGAAATGTCAACGATTTCCATTCTTCCCAAATGTCAAACTAATACACCTGATTCTTGATCCCTCACCTGTCTTCATCTTTTGTTTTCTGTAAATTTGAACTATATATATATATATATATGTGTGTGTGATATATCTTTTACTTGCTTTTGTCACTAGACAGTGGCCATGCTGGAGCACCACCTCGGAGAATATTTAGTTGAATGAATCAAGCCCAGCACTTATTTTTTGTTAAGCCTGGCACTTAGTCTATTAGTAACTTTCACAGAACTGCTGATTCACAGCAAGTAAACACACCATGTATATGTGTGTCTATATATATATATACATACACATCTATACTACACATATATACATAAATAAATATCATCACCATCATCATATATATATATATATATATATATACATATATATACATGCGTACATTGTATATCATTATCATCATATATATATATATACACACATATACAAGCATATATATATATCTTTATATATAAAAGTGAAGTTGTGTGTCTGTCTCCTACGATTTAGATTCCTAACTACTCCCACATTTTGCGGTGCAGTTTAACCAAAACCGGGTATTTTATAGTCGTGATTCATATCGAGCCCTTCTGGGTATTAGCGCGCGTCTATGATGAGTCTACGATTTTTAAAAAATTTACCATAATTTTTCCGTATTTTTAATGCATTTTCGCTCGGTTTATATAAGGGAAGTAACTCTCTAAAAATGTATTATTAATTCTCAGAACATAAAAAGCTACAGTAACAACCCCTTTGTGGTTAGCCATATTGAGATGGCTATTATACTTTACATCTCTAAAAATGCTTATATAGTTATTTCCCTTACAAACCCGAGCAACGCTGGGCGATACTGCTAGTATATATATATATATAGTAACCCGTTGCCATATTGCGGTTCGCCTATCGCAGTTTATTATTAAAGCTTATGTCAATTTATTTAAATAATTAAAAAAATATACAGTACAGTACTGTTTCTACTTCAAGGATTTTCGCCTATCACAGGGGTTTTGGAATGTAACACCTGCGATAGTCGAGGGATTAGTGTATAAATATATAAACACATCCATATATATACATTATATATATGCACACACACACACACACATATATGCAAAGGATACTTGTGTCCAGTGAATCAACTGGTGTTTTATCTATATTTAATGAAGAACATTAATGCTCATTAAAGATAGGTAATGACAAAAATAAACTTAAGTTTATCAATATTCAAAGAAAGCAGAAAATGGAGATACAATTGATGAATAATAATTGATTTACATCAATTATCATTTATTAATTAATTACAAAAAGACAGAATCTCAATGTACAGCTGTTTCTGTTAGTCTGATTCACAGATTTAAATACCACAATAATAATAATTATTATTATTGTAAGTAATTAATTAATTATATAAATTTGAATCAAGGAACTTCATCAGAGAGGAGAAGTAAATATTAAACTGAACATTGCCATGACAACCAAACACCACCTCATCACCATTGTTACCTCTGCCATCATCATCATAACTACCATCACTGAGGTGGCAAGCTGGCTAAATCATGACACACAAGGTAAAATGCTTAGCAGTATTTTGTCTGTTCTTATGTTCTGAGTTCAAATTCCACCAAGGTCAGCTTTGCTTTTCATCCTTCTGGGGTTGATGAAATAAGTACCAGTTACGCACTGGGTTCAATGTAATTGACTAGCCAATAGTTTCATGCCTTGCACCTATAGTAAAACAGATAATTATTACCATCACTTACCATCCTCATTATCATCATTCCCCCCCCCCACCACCACCATTATTATTATTATTATTGTAAATTCTAATAGTCCCACCTCCCCCTTCACACCACTCCAAAAACAGACAAAAACTGAAGTAACTCCAGTAGACTTACCATATGATAATTAAGGATTTCTTGAAGAGAACTGAATTGTTGATAGTTGGAGCCAAAGAAATGGTATGTGCCATCTGATGCATCAATTAAGAAGTGTTTGCAACGTTCTTCCGACTGATAAGATACTGTATAGCCCCAAATTCTTTCACTGACTCGCACTAGGAAACTACCAATGGGTCGATCAGCCAGGATTTCCTCGGCTTCAGGTCTGCTTATGAGACCTACAATTATTTAGACACAAAACACATGAATTTAAAGAAGTATGAAACGATATTTTGTGACATTCAAGCCTTATACCTTTGCTGCTTTTCTCGAGGTCATTAACCCTTTTGTTACCGTATTTATTTTGGGATGCTCTGTGTTTCTTTCAATTAATTTTAAATATAACAAAGAATTCAGAGGTCAGCAGAATTGTTAATGCTGCCCCCACCTGCTGAAGAGGTTTGGCCTGTAAGAGCCCCTTGCTGGTGCCATGTAAAAAAAAAAAAACTCAATGATGGCACCATGCTGACACTACATAATAGCACCCATGCCAGTGCCACATAAAAGCACCGGTGCTGGTACCCATCATGCTCTGTGAAGTGGTTGGAGTCAGGAAGGGCAGCATCCAGGCACAGAAATCAGGTGCAGCTCTCCTGCCTGCCAACTCTGGTCCAGCAGTCCAAACTGTGCCAGCACGGAAAACAGACATTAAATGATGAAGATATATAGATAAATATCACTGCACATAAGACTACAGTTACCATTTAATAAAACGCTAGTCATAACCTATTTATTTAGTTCATACATCACACCCAGTTGTAGTACTAACCCTATGAGCACGAGTCCAAACCAAATTACAGTTGCTGGGGCCTCAGAGCAAGAGAGACAACTCTGCTTGCTTGAGTAAAATATAATCCAAAGTGAGCCAAGAGAGGCTGAATGCAACTACTCACTTTGCTAGAAATCACAACCAAATGCCTTGAAATCACACCTGACTGTCTTCAAAAATGGATATATACATTGGATAATACAGTCCTGGGTATACATAAACATTGGTTATGGGTGGAACTTCTTTAAATAGAGATCTAATCAATCAAACTAATCTGGGGTAACACAGCAGCAATAGCTATTACCCCACGATTTTTGTCCTTGGGGTAGCAACTGTTATTTCCTCTTTGCTTACCCCTAGAAAATATGAAAAATGCCTAGTATTTCCTTCAAACTTTGCTTTTATCCAAACCCCAAAGAATCCCTCTCAACACATGGCTATGATGCACCCCGACTTCTGCTCCTGATCAGAGATGCACATAGTGCCAGCCACTAAGGGACATGCTTAAGGGGTTAATGTCAAGCAACAGGTAAACAAATCTGTGATATTGAGTAGAATATTTGCTATAATGATATTTCTGAATCTATTTGAAATGTAAAGGAAAATTTGGTCAGTTTCAAAACGTTGATGTCCAGGTCACAGAAGCAAAGTTTGAAGGGAATAGTAGTAAATTTCCCTTGATTTCTAGATAGAAGCAAATAGGCGATAACACTTACTGACCAAAGACAAAAAATAAATAATAATAATTTTGTTTCAGAATGATTCCTTTCAGCCCAGTTTTTAGTTTTGTTTTTTCTTAAGAGCATGATTTTCCATGCTAATCACAAAACAGAAATCATTCTTCACAGCAGAAATATTCTACAGTAGCTTTAAAAAAAAATATGTATTCTGTAAAGAATGACTTTACCATGAAACCATTCTTCTACTTTCTTCGTTTCGGGATTTAAACCTACTTCTTTGGGCCGTTCTTCTTCCTTAAACCATTTAATCACAGCATTTCTGTTCTTTGGTGTCGCAGGTTTTTTATTGACCCCAGAAGATTTGGCACTGGAACTGAGATTGTTTGTAGCATTGTTGATATGTGTTCTGTAAAAAATAAAATTCAATGAATTTAACAAAATGTTTTGATATTATGTGGGGGGGGGGTATTTAATTTTTATTTCGGAATTTGTTAAAGTTTGTCATCTCTGGTGACGTTGCTTATTTATGGCAACTAGAGAACAATAGAATCTTTTTTTATTTCGTTTTTGGATATGGTTTTCAAGATTCTTTATCTGACTTCGTGTGTTGAAGCATATTCTGTTGTCTGGGGAGAGTCAAAACTATTGAAAAGGTTGCAAGACACAATGAAAATTTTAGAAAAATAAAAAAAGAAATAAGTGGAAATTTTACTGGTGTGTTAAATTATAAGGTACCAAAAGAGAATGACTCTCTCCAGACACAAGAGAATAGCATCTTTGATTAAGGGCAATGTCTGATCCACTGCATTTATGACAGCAGGAATAACAAGGAAGTGTCTGTAATTTGCAGCAAAACAAATATCAAAAAGGACTTCATTCAATATGTACTGGTTTTCGGGTTTTTTTTTTGTTTTTGCTAGTTAATATTTATTCCTTCACTGATGTAAATCAACAAAATGCACACAAACAAACAAACAACAGCAGCATCTTGTGAAGAATTTTTGCCAACCAAATTCCACTCACGACTTAATGGTGAAACCAAAGTTAAGCTGGAAAATACCTGTCCAAACTGTCACACAATGGAATTGCCACCACACATTTTGCCCAGCAAGCTAACAATTCTGCCAGCTTGCCACAACAACAACAACAATAATGACAAATAATGACTGATATATATATATGTACATTTTGCTGAATTGCCTTAGTAACTTGACAGAAGTTGTGATATCCATGCGGTTTTGCTAAGGACACTAGCAGTGCAAGTGAATTTAAGTGACATAGCAATAGGTGAAGGTAAAACACTTACATAATAGGACTATCTGTTGGTCAATAATGATGAAGTGTATATTGTGGAAAGGGAGAAAGGACGATGGCAGTGACTGGGCTTTGCAACTGTGTTTTGTCTACTGTATTTGTAAATAAAACAGGTTTCTTAAACTGTCTGGTGCTTTCAATAGTCAATACCTTAGCGTCTGTCTGTTTTATGGGAAATTAGGTAAATGAGAAGCTAGTCAGGTTTCTGATCTATCTGATTAACACTCACAAATAACCTGGTAAATATCTATGAGAATCAGGTAAATTGAAGCATCTAGAATTAAGGGCATTGTTGAAATAAACAGTAGGATCTGATGAAAATGAAATGTGCCAACTTGATACCAAAACCATTGAACTGGAAATTCAACATGTTATCTCCTCAGCCATTTCCCTTCCACTGCTTTCCTTTTCAATTTCCGTACATGTGTGATAAATTTATATATCGACTAACAGAATAAACATATCTAAACTTGTAGCTTGGATAAAACATAAGAAAGATGTTGAGCAAAACATTTCCACAACCATTAACTCTAAAGTCATTTACTCTGGCCAGTTGTAGGTTCCCTGAAAGAAAACTACTTCAACTACATTATTTGATACCCTTAAGTAACCAGGCTAAAACGACGGAAGACAGAACTTCAAGGAATTTTTCTCCATGCCTCACTTTTTGTTGTTTGTTTTTTATAATTTCACTCTTTCAACATTTGATATTGAATAACAAAAAAATACATATTGCACTTTGGCTCTAAACAAACTGAAACATGGAAAAAAAAACCGTCTTGTGCTGGACATCTAACTCGAGACCAAGTGGTCAGTTATGTTGTTGAACCCTAGATTAGCCCTGATCAAGCATTATCTAATGTGCTATTTCATTTTCTTGTTTTAAATAGTAGGGTGTAATTTGAGGGAGATTTCACAGATGGTTTTATCAGATCACTCATAATATAGATTATTTTTCTCCTTCTAATATAAACAAGGGAGAGGATTCCTTTTTAAATTCATTATGTGCAACAGAAGCAACATTAGAATAAATTAGCCATCTATGTATCATACTCAAGGCAAATACATCATGGAATGCCAAATTAACTATGATATTGATTTAGTAAATGCATAAATGATATAGTATATTCATAAGAAATACCATCTCTAGACAAATACCACAGTTATTTTGGCTTTCGGTGATGTATATGCATTAAGTATGATATAGAGATTGCTATTTTTTAAACTTTTTTTTTCATGCAGTGTTAAATAAATCAAAAGAAAAGAATGTGATTTCAGTGCTCTGGACTTCATGCTTCCTCTTCCACCTCATCATCATCATCATCATCATCAGTGTGCTGGTGCCATTGGTTGGTGCTCTGAGAGTGAAAAAAAACATTTATAAAAGATACATACAGCACAGAAAACCATACTTGCTTCGGAGGAATTGGTGGGAGATCTTCGGACAGAGATGAGCTGCTGCCTTTCGACAGAGATTTCTGTGATCGTCGATGTTCTTCCCGGGCTCGTCGTACTATTTCCCGCAATTGAACCTCGGCCTCTCGTGATTTCTTCTCTAAAATATATGACAAAAATAACATCAATAATAATTTCTAATTTAGGCACAAGGCCAGTAGTTTTGCATGAAGGGGTTTATTTGATTATATCAACCCTGGTATTCAACTGGTACCCTATTTTATCAACCCTAGGAAGATGGATAACAAAGTTGACTGTCAGGATTAGAACTCAGAATGCAAAGAGTCAGAACAAATATTACAAATTATTTTTTTCGAACACTAACAACTCTGCCAACCAACAACAACAACAAGAACACTCAGAGAGCACAAACCTCTGCCAAGGCAACACCAATGTCTTCTCAATGATTAGCCGGAGATGATTTTTAAAATGAAAATATCTGAAATAAATTTGACTACTCTCACAAATGAGAATACTAAAAACGAACCTGACCGCTCTCAAAAATTAAGTTAAAAAAACGGAAAAATTATTTCAAATCCTTGTCCAGCAACAGATGGATCCCAAAATCTAATTGGCTCATGCCAGTCACGAGGCCAAATATCCCTGAAAGTTCCATTCGAATCCATCCAGTGGTTCTTGAGATATCTTGTCCATGGACATACAAACACAACTGAAAACAATACCTCCACCTTTGCTAAGGCGGAGCTAATAATAATAATAATAATAATAATAATGATAATAGGACAAAGAGGAGGAGGAGGAGGAGGAAGGGGAAGGCAGATGACAACAACATAGTCAATAAAGAGAGAAACGTGTGTTACTTAATCCCTATTATTTGCCCCATTTAATACCCGAATGGCAGGCAAAGAATATCAGATAATATTAAAAAGAAAACCCAAAACCTGAAGTCCAAAATTCAGATAACTTGGAATTACCATAAAGGTGTTGTTGTTATCCCAATAGGAGCTTCAGGGACTAGAAATAGCAAAAAACTGAGATTATTGGTTGAAGATAATGGATATTGGGGTAGATTCCTTGATTCTATAAAAAGCTTGAAAAAAAAAACTACAGATGTGTGCCTTACTTCCACCAGATTCTTTCCTCATAAGTTTAAAAAAAATGGATATGTTTTAATAAAATTTTCAACAAACATGTTTCACATGGTGTAGATTTTGATTATATTGGAATTTGATATGCAAAAAAATGGAAGGTAGGGATAATTCACACACCTCATCAAGGTATTTGAATTATCAGACGTTCACCCACGATATTTTTTTTTATACAATTCTGACATAATCTACACCATCTGAAACATATTTGTAGAAAATTTTACTAATTTTTCCAGTTTTAAGAAAGTTATGAAGAAACAAAATCAGGACAGACGCACAGAAATCCGTAATTATGCCAAAGTATTTTACCTTGTACAAAACCATAAGAAATGAGCTAGGTACCTAAGGTTGCAGGATACATTTAGTCTTGAGTTATCAGTACCAGTTCTGGTTACTAATCTCAAGTCCTTCCACTTGTCATTGAAACACAAAAAAAATGGTCAGGTGACAATCAACAGTCAGCACTTGAAAAAGCAATGGTAACAGTTTATTCAGTTCGACCAGAAGATCAATTTGTGGTGTGGTGTGACAATGCCATTCAACTATAAGACTGTGGAAGAATTTGTATTTATGTCGAGGGCTTCCCTTTCATTTGTCAGTTCAACTAATGTGAAACTTACAGAAACAGACTCACCTTGTTCTTTCCAAGTTGCTTCAATTTCTTTATTGTCTTCAGTACTATTCTTTTCTAGAATGTTTCTCATTTTACGCCAAGACGTATAAAGTTCAGCACTTCGACGTTTCTTCAACTTTAAGGAATTTTCTCGACAGTACTGTAGACCTTTTTCTTCCTGATCCTAAGATATGTCAACAGAAAAATAAAATCAATAAAATCAGTAGAAACATCAGAAAATTCTTCTTCCGGTCGTCTCAAGATGCAAATATACACATATGTTTTTCTTTTGTTATTTCCAATCATTCAACTGTGGCCATGCTGGAGCACAGCTTAGGAGAGTATAGTCAATTGCATCAACATCCCAATATTTCTTTTATCAACTTCAGAAGGATGAAAGTTAAAGTAAACCTGGGTGGAATAAAAAACTCAGAACATGAAACTGAGGACATAATCATACTACAAAGTATGAGATTGGAAAGCAAGGCCTATGGCATTTTGGACACGATCACTTTGAGGGGGTTTTTTTTCAACACTTATAATAAAACAAGCATCAATTTTTACATTCTAATTTTTTTTATATTTCAACAAAAGACATAAAGATGAAGGAAACTGTTGCCAGCAGACTCACCTGAAGTTCTTTTAATCTGTCTTCTTCTCCCAGACGCTCTTTTTCTCTTTCTTGTTCAATTGTATCTGCTATCAGCCTAACTTCTTTCAATGACTGATACAAAGCAGCTTCATCTTCTTTGCGTCTGTAAGAAAGACAAACTAACAACAATCAATTTCATGATTAACAAACATAATTTAAAAACCATGTACCACCATATATAAAATAGGCTACCAGGTAAAAAATGCACCATTGGACAGCTTTACTTTGTTTCAATATCATTTTCCTGTTGTTCATCACAAGGACAACTTTTTTGTTAATAAATATTTGTATTTGGAACTTTACATAGAATTTTGTTCTTCCATCTCTTAACCAAACCAAAATAACTTTATGCTACAACTTCATAATAATATAATAGTGTTAAACAACTGGTACAAGAGGAGATAAGCTAATACACATCAATATATTAGTTTTTGTTGAAAAGGATGTAAAGTCAAGTCAAGCTTGAAGTTCAAAATCTGCCAAGGTCGACCTTTGCCTTTCATCTTTCGGGGGTCAATAAACTAAGTAACAGTTGTGTACTGGGGTTGATGTGACTAGCCCCTTCTCCCAAACTTGTTGGCCTTATGTCAAAATTTAAAATCAATAAAAAGCACCATCCGTTCGTGGCCGTTTGCCAGCTCTGCCTGGCACCTGTGCGGGTGGCACGTAAAAAGCACCCACTACACTCACGGAGTGGTTGGCGTTAGGAAGGGCATCCAGCTGTAGAAACACTGCCAGATTTGACTGGGCCTGATGAAGCCTTCTGGCTTCACAGACCCCAGTAGAACCGTCCAACCCATGCTAGCATGGAAAGCAGACGTTAAACGATGATGATGATGATGATGAATATAAGATTTCTTCATATGTAATAAAAAAAATTATCTAAAAATAATAAAACTCAATCATTACATTATTGTTTTTTCTTAACGAGTGCAGGAAAATCTTTGTGGCTCAATGACATGTATTCTATGCATCCCTAATTTTAATCTAAATTTTGACGAAAAAAATGCATATTAAACCTAGAGATTTACTGCACATCTAAAGACATATATTGTTCTTCTTATCAAAGTAATGAGGAATAAATAAAACCTCAATATTTTTATGGTTATCCTCACTTATGGTTATGAATCTGAAAGAGTATGATACAAGTGGCTAAAATGGGGTTCCTTTAAAGGATCTCTGGAGCCACATTACTTGAAAATGTGCATAGCTCAGGGATCAGGGAGTTTCTCCAGGTTGTGCTGCTGCATCTTTGCACTGAGAGGTCACAGCTCCAGTACTACAGATTTGAATGTTGCAGGAAAGAATTGCAACACAGATTCTTCAAGCCAACTGGCAGGAGACCCAGGGGAAGAGCAAGAATGAGATGGTTGGATAATATGTGCTCTTGGTTAGTCCTGCTTGAGAATCCAGTGAGGAAGTGTAATGACTGCTTCTGGTAGGATCCTACAAAGGGGGTGCCTGAGGATTCTAGTTCCATGACCATCCCAGGAATAGTGGGCAGACAAGATGGATGGGTGTATAACAAACAAAAGTAATCATCATCATCTATCAAGTAACTTAGAACAAATCAATGACATTTGGTTATTAAAGTAGAGCAATTGTGACCTTTTCTGTAAGTGGCCTTCATGACTATATCTCTCATAAAAAACACATTACTTATGTTTCAATAAATGTTGAAATAACCAGGCATTTGGAGGAATATAGTTAAATAACAATATTTCCATTATCAATCTGGTGCTTGAAGCATAAAAAAGTTCTGGCATAAACTATGATAGGTTATAATTTAAATATAAATAAATAAATATGAAGGAGTGATTTTGTAACGATCCCAGATGTAGTCTTAAAAATATTGCTATAAAAAGGCCCTTAAAATTATCTTTAATATAAGATCTACACAACTGAATGAGGAAGACTATTTCTATCATTTCATCATCTTTTCAATGAAATATATAGATCTGATTTCACAAAGTGTATGTTGTCTTTAAAATAGGGGCCACGTGAGTTAGTGTGGAGCATCTGTGCAGTTGCTTAATATCACAGCTAAAATCTCCCTTAATAAACTCACCACTGCTGTTAAATAAAGGT
Source organism: Octopus sinensis (assembly GCF_006345805.1). NCBI lineage: Eukaryota > Metazoa > Mollusca > Cephalopoda > Octopoda > Octopodidae > Octopus > Octopus sinensis. The sequence goes on along the minus strand of NC_043020.1, from coordinate 3,509,292 downwards.
CAATTTAATTCATGAGGCCCGAGAATGGTGAAAACAACAAGTGACCATACCAAATCTCTACAACTGAAACGCATATACGCACATCTTTTACATTTCACTTGTTTCAGTTGTTACACTGTGACCATGCTGGAGCACAATCTTGGAGGAAGGGAGGAAGATATCCTTAAACTGGTGACCTGGTCTGAGTGTTTGCAACAGAGTGGACTTGACTAAAGACCCTCAAGGGCCAGGTGAAGGGGTTCATTCAGACAATGGATTAAGTCTGCTACCAACTCAGAATGCAAAGAACCAAAACAAGTACCACAAGGCATCTTGTCAAACACCAACAATCCCTACATTCACCTTCCTGGGCCGGTACTTTATTTATTGAATCCAGAAGAATGAGGGATAAAATTAATCTCAGAAATATTTGAATTCAAAACAGCAACAACAACAGCAACAACAAACACCTTAAGGTTACTTTCTCTGCTAAAGTAGGAGTCAGCTTTTGCAGGCCCCTTATCCTTTTTCCCTATTTTCTCTTATCCTTTACATCCATCCCCTTTACACACTCCATTGCTCTCATTTCCTTCTCCATCATTCTTAACCTCATCTTTCTCTCTCTGCTCCTTTCTCCCTTCACATTTCCAATCCTCCTTTCACTCATTCACTTTTATCCCTCCGCAACACACGACTTGGCCATTTCATCGCATTTCTCTTCTCAACATCCATTATCAGCTCTATTCTCATCATTCGTTATCCCCATCATCGGACTATCATCATTTTTCTCTATTCCCATCATTTCCTTTTCCCACCATCCACTCAACCCAGAATAAACACCACAAAGTTCTTCCTCTAACACTTCTATCAATTCTCTGCATTAAATGTTTGCAATCTGAAATGTTAGTCAATATATTTCTTTACTGCCCACAAGGGGCTAAACATAGAGGGTCAAACAAGGACAGACAAAGGGATTAAGTCGATTATATCGACCCCAGTGCGAAACTGGTACTTTATTTATCGACCCTGAAAGGATGAAAGGCAAAGTCAACCTCGGCGGAATTTGAACTCAGAACGTAACAACAGACGAAATACCGCTAAGCATTTTGCCCGGTGCGCTAACGTTTCTGCCAGCAAGCCGCCTAAGTTAGTCAATAACTTGTTCATTCAGTCTAATATTTCCATGCCGTGGCTTTTATCTAGAGGAACTGACCAGACCTAACAACAACCACAACTTAAGAATGACTTACTTCAACTGGAATTCTCTCTCAATTCGTTCTTTTTCAAGTTTTTTCTTTTCTTCTTCCATTTTCTTTTTCAGCTCTAGCTCTTGTTTTATCCTGAACAGAAAAATAAAATTACGGAGATGTACTTGCATAGCAAGTGACCTGATCTGAGATCGTGTGCTGAAACAAAAACAATTGCAGCATGGAAGGTGTTTATAAGCCATTTAAGAAACACAGAAAGACCGTTCGATTCACTTCAACATTTAAATTTAATTTGTCAAGACAAAAATATTCTGACAAATTAAATTTAAATGTTGAAGAAAAATAAAAATATTTGATTAAAAGGAGTTGAGTGAATAAGAAGAGACAATGGTTGGTTAATGAGTGAGTGAATGAATGAGGAAGGCGAGGGTGGGCAGGCAGGCAGAGCTGAGTGACGGAGATGAGTGAGAGCAAACAGCCAAAATAATAGCGAGTGACTGAGATGATTGAAGGGAAGAAAGGCAGCAGAGCTGAATGATGGTGAGAGAATGATGGTAGAGATGAGTGATGGTGAGAGAATGATGGTAGAGCTGAGTGAAACAAAGAGATAAGATACAGTTGAGTAATTGAGATGAGTGAAGGTGGAGAGAGTCAAAGGAGAGTTGAAAGACTGAAGTAAGAGAATGAGTGTGGAAGAGAGAGGAATGGTAGAGCTGATCGGAGATATGAAAGAAAGAGATAAGTCAAAGATGAGGGATAGAGTTGAGTGAAAGAGAGACTCAAGTCAGAGTTGAGTGAGTGACTCTGCTCTGTGAGTGTTGACTAATAATGATAGTGATGTAAGATGAAAACTTACCTTAGTTCTTCCGCTTCTTTTTCTGCCTGTAAGGTGGCTTTTTCTTTGGCTTCGTGTTCTAGAATGTCTTCAATGGTAAGATCCTCTGGATGTTGGCCCATCACCCACACCCAATCATTGCCATCTTTTCCTGAAAGGAATTCCACTTTCTTCTTCCCTGAATAATAATAATCAAACAATTACGATGAATTGAAGTGAGAAATACATAGATTGTGACCAATAAAGAAATTGGATATGATACCAATAGTAATTGGTGCACTTGGAAGTATCAACACTAATCTACGAACATGGATCAACAGGACTGATACAAATGTAAAGATAGAAGACCTATAAAAATCCTCATTGCTTGGAACTGCAAGAATCCTCTGCAGGGTTCTTGAAGCATGATCAGTAAACAATGCCACCTTAGTCTGCTGGCTGTGGGCAGCTGACACTCTCCATCATACCCAGCAAAATAAGCTGAGAGTTTTCATCAAATAGTTGTTGAGTCCTTGGGAACAGTATCAGAAGGCATCAAGAGGAATATAAAGAAACTTGGAATAGAGTGTCCAGTGGAACTGTTACAAAAAGTTTGCCTCCTTGGCATGGCCAGAATCATCAGAAAAGTATTAGTTGAAGAAACAAAGAACATGATGCTATAGGCTACAGGAAGCAAGAAAGAATCTAAGATTTCCAACAAAACCAGAGTTTTAAAAATAATAATGATAATTGCTCAGATGTAGTACCAGACGCTGGCTCTCATGGCTTTTGATCTTTGCTGATTGGAAGTGTTATGTACAGGTTTTGTCTTGGTATAAAATACGGGTTACAGCAAATATTCAGCTCAATACCACAGATTCACTTGTCAGGTGTTTAACCCTAAACTAGTTGAGCATGTCCCTTAGTGGCTGCTAGTATGTGCTTCTCTGATCATGTGCAGAAGTAGCGGAGGAGCATCATAGCCATGTGTTGAGATGAGTTTTTAGGGGTTTGAATAATTCACCTCTGGAAACATGATTGTTTTATTCAACATCCTTAAAGAAACCTTATTCAGGGACCTTTTGAGCGGGATGGGTTACTTGACCTGCAAGGTCATGCACTGTTTATCTTGATATGAGATCATCATGTCACACACATATGGTTGTGATGCATGTGCCTAGTGTACCCTTATCAAACAGATAGTCACAATGGGTATACTGGGCTTCGTATATTCTACCCCAGTGTCACTTTGATGGCATGCACTGCTCTCTCACATAATAATAATAATAATAATAATAATAATAATAATAATAATAATAATAATAACAACTTCAAATTTCTGCACAAGGCCAGTAATTTTAGAGGGAGGGTGTAAGTCAAGTACATTGGCCTCAGTACTCATTGATTTTAAAAGGTTGAAAGGCAAAGTTGACCATGGCAGAATTTGAACTCAGGCTGTAAAAAACTGGAAGAAATGCTGCCAAGCATTTTGTTTATGATTCTGCTAGCTTACCATCTTCATAATAATAATAATAATGGTTTCAAGTTTTGGCACAAGGCCAGCAAGTTCATGTTTTTAAATTTTACATGCGAGATTATGAGGGGTAGGGGAGAAAAACCTTAGTAGTGGAGTTCAAATATAGGATAGAAACAAAGAGAAAAATTACCCAGCCTGTAAACAAGTATATATAGATCCAGACTGGTCTTGACCTCACTTTTGCAGAATCCTTTCTACTGAAATGTGAACCTTTAAGGGTAAAACAGAAATAAAGAAAGCCCAAATGGGAGGGAGTAGTGGAACCTCATCCTGTTCCTCTTTACACATTCCCCACTATTACGGTGATAATTATCCCCCCCACACACACACATCCACACCCTGACCCTCTATAAGAATGTAAGCACCCACACACATGTTCATATATGCATACACACAGTCTATACAGACATATGTTCACACCCAGAGATCATCAAATACTTGTGATTAGCAAATGGGAAAGCTTCAGCATGGTCACTTGACTTGCTAGAAATAGAAGTTAAATTTCCCTCAAATAAAAATCACACCCAACTATTTCAGAAGACAACATAGGAAAATAACATTCTGGGTTCCCTACACATAAGAAAATTGCAAGGATGGTCATGGCTGGAATGCTTTTGATCAAATGTCTACTCAATCAAAGCTGACCTGGGGCTTTGCTGCAGCAACAGCAACAATAACCACTACAACAGAGATAAAGTCCCAATTCTGTTAACAACCACTCCCGACCTCCCTCTCGTATCTGTTTTAATCCCCCCCATTGCCTCTATAGGTCACTTCTACAATTACATTACTATTTACCCACTAACTACACCTTTCTCTATTTCCCTCCCCCCCACACACACACACATTCATTCTTCTCCAGGACTAGCACCATTACTGCAGCTATTATCTGTAATTTCCATCATCCAGATCTGCTAGAAATTGCAGTCAAGTCACTTCAAAATATATATATATATAAATAAAGATAAGATAAAGGCTAAAGAACCTTGCTGAGTCATGTAGACTCATAGGGCCAGTTTCTGGTTTCCATGGTGTATACATTAACCCCCTGGATGGGACGCTAGTCCATCACCAGATTACTCATCTTTGCCAGCTGAATGGACTGGAGCAAATGTGAAATGAAATGTCTTGCTCAAGAACACAACACATTGGAATTGAAACCACAATTTTAGGATCATGACTAACACCCTAACCACTAAGCTATGCACCTCCACACTATATTCAAAAGAAAAAAGAAAGAAAGAGGTACAGGACATGCAGAGTGGTCATGGCTGGATTGTCTTATTCACCACTCAGCTTAATCAGAACCAACTTGAAGCTAAACAACAAGAATAAAAATTTGGTATAACCAACATAGCAACCATATTACCACCACCCCATCATCAAGCACCATCACTGCACTACCACCAACACTAATATCATGCCAAGCATCACTTCCATCACCACCACTAAAACCACTGATTTCAGTATCACCACCATCTGATGTAGTGTGCCAACTGTTTTTTTTTTTTCAATGTCACAGTTGGAATCAGCAGCAGCAGTGTATAATGTTCGTCCCTCAGCACTCGGATAAGTGAAACACAATTTGTTGAGGCAGATTTTCTATGGCCCTAAATCCTTCTTTTCAAGCACAACATTTCTCCATGGCTGAAAAAATTGGAAATAAGGAACACTGCTTATATGACAGTGGTGCTCATTTACAGCCATCATATACACATGAGCTTCTTTCAGTTTCCATCTACCAATTCCACACACAAGGCTTGTTTCATCCCAGGACTATACTAGAACACACTTGCTCCAAGTGCCACACATTGGGATTGAACCTGAAACTACTTGTTCAGGAAGCAAATTTCTTAACCACACAGCCATGCCTGACTCTCTCCAGATGTTTTCTCTCTCCTTTCTTTCCCACCTTATACTGGAACATCAAGCCAATCCATTCCATGTATTGTTGCTTTGCTTTTTCATTTGCATCACCATCCTCCTCATCATTTAACTGCCGCCCTCCATGCTGGCATGGGTGGGATGTTTGACAGGAGCCAGACACGCAGAAGCCTCCACTTCACTTCTGTGTCTGTTTTGGCAGGGTTTTTATGGTTGGATGCCCTTCCTAACACCAACCACCCAGCAGGTAACCCATGCTAGCATGGAATGATATATATATATATATATATATACATGATATGGTGAAGGCATATATATATATATATATATATATATATATGATATGGTGAATATTTCAAATATTGGACATCAATGATATAGTGAAGGCACATGGCTTAGTAGTTAGGTGTATTCAGTTCACAATCATCAGGATGTGAGTTCAATTCCCAACAGCATGTTGTGTCCTTGGGCAAGACACTTTACTCCACGTTGCTCTAGTCCATTCACCTGGCAAAAATTAGCTGTACCTGTAATTCAAGAGGGGCCAGCCTTGTCACATTCTGTGTCACAACTGAATCAGCCCAGCATAGGTGTCTGTGGAATATCCAGCCACTTACACATTAATTTCACAAGCAGACCATTCCACTGACCAGATCACTGGAACCATCATCATCATCATAACCAACAGAGTGACAAGTCAGTTAACAAAGGATGGTGTTAGCAACAGCAACAGTGGTAGTCATGGTAGTAGTGTCAAGAGACAGAAATTGTGGTGATGATGATGATAGTCATGGCAGTGGTGATGGTGGTTGTGGTGATGTGATGATGAAGGTTGTGTTGGTCAACTCCCTTGCCCCCTCTCGTTAGTGTTGATGGTGATGGTGGTGGCAGTGAAGGTGTGGTGGTGGTGGTGGTGTGTCAGTAGTGAAGGTAGGACTGCTCTGATTGTATTAGAAAATATCACACCCATTACAGTTGACATTTATTTACAACAACCACCACCATCCCACCGCCTTCGTCACCCCACCACAACCACCACCCTCGGCTGTTTTGTCTCCTTCCACACCTTCTTAACCTCTAGACCCACCTATCTTAAAATATACCCTAATGTTACCCTCATCTTCCCTCAATGTGCCATCATTAGCCACCTCTTACTTGACAAGATAATTATCTCTAGCAGGGAGAGAGAGAGAGAGAGAGAGAAGGAGTGAGAGAGAGAGAGAGAGAGAGAGAGTGAGAGAGAGAGAGAGAGAGAGAGAAAGAAAGAGAAAGGCTGACAAATAGAATTAGAGAGAAAGAGGTCCCACCCTTTTGTTTTTGTCTATCAACTAAAAATGTTGCCAGTTTGCAGAAACTGATGTTAACAATGACATGAACATGATTATAATGGTGACTGGTGATGATGATGATGATCATCATCATAATGAAGACAATGTTGGTGATGAGGATGATGATAATGATAACAATGATGATACCATTGATGTTGATGTTGAAGATAATAAGTCTGTTAATATTGGTAAGGATATGATGATTATCAGAAGCAGCTTTAAGGGCAGTAGGTAACTAGGAGAATTGGTAAAGCACTGGGGAAATGCTTTGTGCTATTCATTCTGCTTCTTCACATTGTTGGTTGAAATCCTGCTGATGTCAGCTTTGCCCTTCATCTTTCCAAAATTAACAAAATAAACAAAAAATCAGCCTAAATATTGGGTTTGAGGGTATCGATTAATCCCTTCCCTAAAATATTGCTGCCTTTGGGCCTGTGGTGGAAATATTCAGTGATCACCCAGTGTCACAATATGCTAGAATACCTGTCACATGATTAACAAAAGCTAACCAATCACAACTTCACATCAAATAGACTCCAGGGACGATCTCCCCTTTTTTGGTATGCTTCTTTCTGAGCTTATCAACCAGTATAAATTTGATGCACCATGACTAATTGATGGAGAGCTCTGGGTTGCAGCAGAGAGGGCCTTGACAGACACTTGCAGGAGTTGACCAACAGAGACGGTGGACAGCAGCTGACAACAGAAAAGCAATTGAACAGCCAAAGGATGAATGACATTTGAAGTCAGTAGGTGGCAAACAACTAACAACACTTTATCTGTTATTACAACAGCACCAAGAACAACAACATTCAAAACTCTCTCAATGTTTTGCTGTTCACAGTAACAACATTTGTCTTTTATGTAAAAAAAAGAATAAATTTTGCTGATCAAAAAATCTCAACAGAGAATTCCAAATAATTTTTGTACATTCCCCATTATTGTTGGTTTCATTTTCTGTCTCACATTTTTGACATCCCTAAATCAAAGAATTGCCAAACTGAGATGACACCACCCTTCTCAATGTGAGAAACCTGTTTAGATTGCAGGATACGCATTTTACGCAGGACCTTTGTTGACCAGATGGCAGGGTCCACAAAGGAGAAGTAGTGTCAATCAACAACAATGGGATGACACATGGACAGAAATATGCCGAGACAATATCCAGACGATGCCACCCAGGTCCCTTATGTCCCCTAACTTCTTCTCAACTACAATCTTTATGCTCTCCAATACTATTGACTGTTCACCAATACATCAAACTGTTCCTGAAAAAAGGGGACAAAAAATTGTCAAAACACTATGTGTGTGTGTGTGTGTGTGTACACAGTTTTCATCTACCAAATGCACTCACAAATCATTGGTCAGATTGGGGCTATTAAAGAAGATACTTGCCCAAGGTGCTGCACAGTGGGACTGAACCTGAAACCACATGATTGTATATTCTATACATTTGGGTTTATAAACAGAAGGAAAGAATTACCCAATGTGTGTGTGTGTGTGTGTGTGTGTGTGTGTGTGTGTGTGTGTGTGTGTGTGTGTGTGTGTGGTATTCTTTATTCATAAGAATATATGATTTATAGTGAAGTGGAATCAAATAATATTTTGAAAGTATTTGCATAATATACAACAGGAAATACATCCATTATGCAACATATTAAAGGATTTCAAAATATCAATAATTGGTTTGACTTCATTTTTATAATTTACACGACCTGATGCCAGTACAAACCAGCCTGTCCCAACTCCATTAACATGGATACTCTAAACAATAGATATTCATATATTATATAGTCTTGAGGGTGCTGCCATGAAAGAATGCAATGTTTTAGGCATTTTGTGGCTGGTGGTCCTCATCCCTCAACTCATCTGAACACACCTAATTTCTTCTGGAGGGATTGGGCTTAGGTAAGTTTAACGAACTCAGACAATCAATGGGTTTACATCAACTCTGATATTAGTCAATACATTTGTATGATATCACCTTAAAGTAACATGTGTCGACTGACTTAGATTTATTTACCATAGAAATAGCAAGAGGTGTGGAAAGGAGAGCAGCTGGCAAGGACAACCACAAAAGTGACTGACAAATAAATATTCAGTCATTGACTTTATGTGTGTGTGTGTGTGTGTGTGTGTACATACACACAGGGAAAGAGAGAGAGAGAGAGAGAGACTGTATGTGTGTGCATGTGTAATACATACATTATCATAATTTAAATTAAATTGGTTCAAATCGTCATTAATTAATGCGTATGCAGTGACTGAGGAAATTTCCAATAAGTGAGGAGTGTTTTAAGTACACGACCGATGTTATGAATGGAAACCTGTGCTAACAAGCGCACCTACTTTCCTTTCTTTACACACAATAACCATCCTACCACCAACATACCACCTACTCTAGGCTAATATTTCCTGGTTGTATGCAAATTAGCACAAATGCTAATAACATGCTGAATGAAAAATACCTGTTCACACCCATCCACAAAAGATGCTTACATCAGCATTTATTAAAAGATATTCTCTAATTAAATAAATGATGTTTTAGTTTCAATTCTATATTGTTGTTTTCTAAACAATCTTTCAAGAGTGTGAATAATAATAATAGGCGCAGGAGTGGCCATGTGGTAAGTAGCTTTGTTACCAACCACATGGTTCCGGGTTCAGTCCCACTGCGTGGCACCTTAGGCAAGTGTCTTCTACTACAGCCTCAGGTGGACCAAAGCCTTGTGAGTGGATTTGGTTGATGGAAACTAAAAGAAGCCCGTCGTATATATGTATGTATATATGTATGTGTGCGTGTATGTTTGTGTGTCTGTGTTTGTCCCCCTGCCATTGATTCATAACCAATGCTGGTGTGTTTACATCCCCATAACTTTGTGGTTTGGCAAAAGAGACCGATAGAATAAGTACTAGGCTTACAAAGAATAAGTCCTGGGATAGATTTGCTTGACTAAAGGCGATGCTCCAGCATGGCCACAGTCACATGCCCAACAATAATAAAAGGTGTTACAGCTTCGTCTGATGAACAAAACAGTAACTTCATAAATCCGATCGTGAATGAACTGCAAAGATTCTAATGACGTCATATTTTCTAATTTTAGACAAAAAAAAGGAAGACAGACAGGATTTGAAACTATGTATCTGCCACTTATCTGGTGACCAGTTTACTAATTACAATACAATCCCTTTTCTCTTAAATATGAGCTTTTTCCTGCTAACTTCCAATCCCCACTGAGACTCCTTTTTAAGTACATCAGCACAATAACTGACCAATAATGTAGATTACGAATCAACAAAGATGAAAACTGCTGTGGTCAGCAAATTGTGAGGAAGATAATCTACAAGACTTTATGGAGAACACAAGGCTATGGACATGAAATTAGTTGCTGTGTTGCTTGGTCTGTTTACTTCCATATGAGTACCTTCATTCATCTCCATATGAATACCTGCAACAGCTGGAGATTTACCTTATGAGAGAGTGGGATTATGTAGAAGGAGAGTTTTGAAATTTCAGCCACTTAATCCTTTAACGTTCACATTTCTTTGTCAAATTGTAATGCTTATTTATTCACAATTGTTTTGAATTAATCATCCATTATCTTGTAGCTTTGAGATTTTGATGAGGTGAGTTTTTAGAATGATATTGCAATGTTGGACGGTTCAACTGGGGTCTGGGAAGCCAGAAGGCTGCACCAGGCCCAGTCTGATCTGGCAATATTTCTACGGCTGGATGCCCTTCCTAACGCCAACCACTCCGAGAGTGTAGTGGGTGCTTTTTACATGCCACCGGCACAGGTGCCAGGAGAGGCTGGCAACAGCCACAATCGGATGGTGCTTTTTACATGCCACCGGCACAGGTGCCAGACGAGGCTGGCAAACGGCCACGATTGGATGGTGCTTTTTACGTGCCACCAGTACGGAGGCAGGCGAGGCTGGCAACGGCCACAACCCATGCTAGCATGGAAAGCGGATGCTAAACGATGATGATGATGATGATTGTAAAGTTGGTGTAAGAGATCACATCTGACCAGTTTGAACATAAACCGAATAGAATATTTTGTTCAGATATGGCTGGTTAAAATGCTTAAGGGGTTAAACATAACAGAAACCAGGATAAACTCTGACCTTAGGAGCCTAAACATCTGAGACAGATTTTAACTTGATGTGAACATCAGGAACATATCACAGTCATGTGCATAATTTCTTTTCTTGTCATGCAAGGTACTTGAGGATTTCACTCGTGCTGGTGGCATGGGAAATGTCCCCAGCACAAACTGTAAAGGGACCGGTGTCAAGAAGAGCATCCAGCTATAGAAACCCAAATTTAGGAAAGGTGTTAACTGATGAAGATTAACTCTAGTACCTGATTGGTGCTTTACTGATGCTAGAATGATAGAGAGTTGATATGTAATTTAAACCCAATTTATAAAGAATCATTTTAATGACAATTTCTTACATTGATTCCAAGACAGTATTCCTCTTTTCCATACAACAGAAATTAGGATTCTGAAAAACTTTTTTTTTCAAAATATTTCAATTTTTTCTTGCATTTTTGCTACCCACCCACCCACTTTCACACCCCATAGGAGAAGATGCCCAAGGTGCCATGCAGTGGGTTTGAACACAGAATCATGTGGTTGGGAAGTAAGCTTCTTGCCATACAATGAACACCTGTGTCTATATAGTGCAACTTAAATTGCATCACATATAACCAGTATTTAGAACTCCGTGTGCATCCTTACTTCAAGAAAGGTGAAGAGAATTTGTGTATTAAAGTCCGAGTTTCCTTTCATTGATTTCCATAAATCACAGAAAAAATACAAAACTGGAGAGTTGGTTCTTAAATTATCCAATTATGTGATATCTAACATGTTTTTCTTAAACAAAAATATAATGAAGAACCTTTTTAAAATAGATTACATTATCAAACCTTCAGAGATTGCCTAAGAAATGTAAATAACATGTAAGACATTTAGTGGACATCAGACAGAATTATAATACCAATGAACATAACAAGATGATGTAATTTGCTTCTCAGGCTTTAAGGTCTTTTATGCAATACGTATAAAATGACAGAAGTAAATACTTTACAAAGAAACTCTCCAGTTTTGTTTTAAACAAAAACAAACACACATTATACATTCAGCAAATGAAATGCAAGAAACTGCAGCTAAATCTTCCTCAGACTCACATTCTTCAGTCTTAAGGAGCAGGCAAACACCTTGGATGATGTTGCCCAGGACAAAATATAACGAAGAAGGAAAAGAGATGCAAGGATCACAACCGGCATAATCTTTGATCACTTAGCGGTTCAGCAAAAGAGACCGATAGAATAAGTAATGGGCTTACAAAGATTAAGTCCCGGGGTCGATTTGCTCGACTAAAGGCGGTGCTCCAGCATGGCCGCAGCCAAATGACTGAAACAAGCAAAAGATTATAGGTTTACTTGGAGCTGACCTGGGGCTAAATATCATCTTTAGCAAACACAAAAAGTGGAATCATATTGGTTAGAATAGTCTTAGATCAAAAGGCTTCTCAAAAACGCCTGAGCTGGAGCAACAACAGGTCAAAGGGAAAATAATTGGAAAGACTACAAATGGAAAGATTGTTGTTGAAAAGCCCTGCTTCAAGAGATCTCACCTGGAATTAATGAGCAATGATATAACATTACTAATTATGAATCGTTAGCCTGCCCTGTCTATCAGATGTGACACATTTCCCTGATGTTCAAGCATCATATATGATAGACATTATTCGTTATCATCTGCCAGAGTATCTTGGAACTTGGAAAACATTTACATCACTCAAAACATATGAGACAAGGGTTAACTAAAAACCTGAAAACAAACATGGACATTTAGGACAAACTTTGGACAGGCAAAGGGTTAAGGGCCTTATAAAAATCCCTATCTTTTACTTACCTTGTTCACAAATACACTTTGTAAGTAATGCTGTTTTAAACATCCGAAGAAGTTTCCCATGTCGTCTTTTCCTCTTTTTATCCATTCTTTCTCTCTATCCCTCAAACTACTATTTCTTTAAAGCCTTTTCTTGCTCCCCTGGTTGTCCTTATCCGTTAGTATATCCAGGTATATATCTGTCCAGTATTTCGAATTTACTATGTTAAAGTTAAAACTAACACAGTATATATATGTGTGTGTGTTTGTGTGTGTGTATTATTTTTATATAACAGCAAAGCAGACAGGTGGTACTTGGATGTTGTTGAGCTGAATGGTTTTTATTCCTTCTTGCTAGTAACAAATCAACAAAATAATATCCAGCTGGGAGATGTGTGTTTGTAACAATGAGTGTGTGTGTGTGTGTCTATAAGAGTGTCATGGTATGCGAGTCTGTATGTTTATGAAGGTGAATGCCAGTGAGAAAGAGAGAGATCATTATTATATATGTGTATGTGTGTGTGTGTGAGTGAAGACAATATGACATATACATCACCACTCCCTGTGATGTCTGTCTTGTCTCACCATGAAAATAAACAACAGCCGGCTTGTGGCTAAGCAAATGTTAATAGGTGTGTGATGTGTGTTAGGGTGTGTTCAAATACATATAAGGGTGTGCGCGTGTGTGTGTGTTAAGGTGGTTGGATGTCTGCGTGTCTGTAACGGTAGCTGTATATGTATTAGGGTGTGTTTAGCATCCATGTGTATGGAACAAATATCTGCATTAGTTACATGTTTGGTATAAGAACTAATAAAACTTTATAGTAGTTACGGTAATAAATATTGTTGTAGTTTTTGTTGTTGTTGACAAGATAGAGATCTGGGGGGGGGGGCTTAGTGTTGTTGTCAGTGATGTGGTTGGTCTAATAATGTTGTTATTGTTGCTGTTGTTATTGTCGTGTATTAATGTAGTTGCTGATTGTTGATAGTGTTGCTATTACTGTAGTAATTGTTATTGATGTTGTTGATGATGTTATTGTTGTTGCGGCACGCAGGGGTTCCCCACGGAATTTGTTTCCTCATAACTTCCAGACAAATGGATGTTTATTAATGAAATTTTCTACAAATACTTTTCAGATGGTGAAGTTTATGATTCCACCAGAATTAGATTACTGGTTCCCTTCTAACTGTTTCAGTAATTAGACCCCAGTACTTTTTTTTTTATTTCTGTTAAGCCTGGTACTTGTTCTATCAGTTTCTTTTGCTGAACCACTAAGTTACAGGACATAAACATACCAACACTGGTTGTCAAGAGGTGGTGGGAGAGAACCACATACACACACATGCGTGAGTGTGTATTTCTTCTCTTTTCCTCATTTTTTTTTTGAATCTGGGTTTTGACCCCATTAACGAGGGTGACCAGATCTACCTCAATGACATAGCAACTGCCCTCACACCGTCTTGCCCAGTTTTGGGTGTCCTCCCTTCTCAAGCCAATCCTCCCAATCTCCTCTTCCACTTGTCCCCTCCCCTCAGTCTACCTCACAGGTTTTACAAATCATTTAATCAATATCCAATTCTTGGGCATCAATGAGATCTTATGGGTCAATGAGAGCTCAAAACACTCATAGCAGAGTTTCCATGACCTCAGAAGCCAAGGATACCCATATACATCAGCTAAACTGAAATTTATATTAGTTAGCTTTTCCATAACAGGGTGAGAGAACACTCACTCACACACGCAAGCAGAGTGTGCCACGGACGTCACAAGAAAACCAAGTTGGTAATACTAAATTGTAAAGTTGGTTTACCTGTGCTGATAAGAAAAATGACAAAGGGTGCACAGAAGATTAAGTATGGCTGGATGGGTTAAGAATAAGTATCCCCAACAGGTTAAGTATGGAAGCACACATTGCAATGAGTAAATGAAATGATTTAACCAAAAGAAATAAAAATGCAGGTTGAAAAAAAAACAAAAACATTCAAATAAATGAAACAGAGAGAAAAAATTGCAAAGGTGTGAGAGAGACAGACGGAAGAAGAAAAAGGGTCAACAATAAAACAAAAAATATAAGTAAGCCGAGATAAATACAGGTATGTTTGTATAGAGGCCAGCTCTAACTAAATACACATCTTTCACATTCCAGTTTTGTAAAATTAAAAAAAAAGCAGCCGAACATATTTGTCATGGCATAAATATAATAATAACGATGATGATGATGATGATAATATCTTTCATTGCTTACAAGGCCAAAGACAGGGAGGACAATTCAAGGACAAAATGCAACACACAAAAGGTGGTGTTTACATTGTTTAACTGGAAGTGAACAAAGACAGAAGATATAGAATTTCAAGAAGAAAAATTCCTCAATCCGGGAGGGGGGGGACACTTAGAATATTTCAGGACAAAAACCCCACATTACCAGCATCACCTTACTGGCACCTGTGCCGTTGGCATGTGTAAAAAGATTCAAGCGAGGTCGTTGCCAGTGGTTGGCATTAGAAACTCTGCCAGATCAAGACTTGCGCCTGGTGCAACCATCTAGTTCGCCAGCCCTCAGTCAAACCGTCCAACCCATGCTAGCATGGAAAGCGGACGTTAAACGATGATGATGTGAGTTGAAATATGTTTGAGATGCCTTTGAACCTGTAAGGAAGCCATTCACTGTATTTTGTGATGGAGAAAATTTTTCACTGCAGACAAACAAGAGTAAGGACACTGAACCAATTCGGTGTCACCTGACTAGCATGTGGGATGCAAGCATTTTGGAGTGGTTGTCTCCACTTCAGCCAGAGGAACTGGAACAGGGAGATGCTGTAAGCCAACACAAAAGACATAATCTCTCTTATGATAGTTCCATCATCATTCAATGTCTGGTTGCACTGTTCAGCAGCTCATGATGAAACACAGTGAATAGCTTTGTTATGGGTTCAAATATGCTTCAAGCATGTTTGAACTAGTAACAAGTTTCTATTGAAAGCAACTGATGAGAGCTTGGCCAGATAGAAAACAGAAAACCAGTCTTCAAACCTTTCAAACGTGTCCATCATGCATCATTCGTCTCCATCACCAGGTAAACTTACTGCCCTTCTCTAACTGAAGGAAGGTGGCAAATCTATTTTACTATAGACTCAGCTGATAGCCAGATCTGATCTGACCTACACGTGACTGACGACGAGAGTTGTCTGACATAAACCCATTAATTGCAAAAACAAGAACACTGAAAGACAACATTTTGGTCTCTCTCTCTCTCTCTCTCTCTGTCTTTTACATTCTGTTTAAAATACCCGAAATCTGCCATATATCACGGTACTTCTACAACTGTATCAGGAGTTAAACAACCATGGAAGAGAGGAACATATTTTTATAACAAATATACAAATAAAGATTTTGTTTCATCATCATCATCGTTTAACATCCGCTTTCCATGCTAGTATGGGTTGGACGATGTGACTGAGGTCTGGCAAACCAGATGGCTGCACCAGGCTCCAATCTTGATCTGGCAGAGTTTCCACAGCTGGATGCCCTTCCTAATGCCAACCACTCTGAGAGTGTAGTGGGTGCTTTTACATGCCACCGGCATGGGGCCAGTCAAGAGGTACTGGCAACGACCTCGCTCGAATCTTTTACACATGCCACTGGTGAATTTAATTTTAATTTAATAATGCAATTCTGAAAATTTCATTTATTTTGTATAAACACTGTGAAATCTGAAAATACTAAGATTATTATTGTACCTACATAAATAGAACTCTGATCTTTTCCACAGAGACAAAAGTATTCTCCCAACATTATTACTCAAATGGGTAACATGACAACACGTTTAATAAAGTTTTAAAGTTTTAATAACATTTCATTCTATTAGGAGACAAGAATCGTTTCACTTTGAGTAAATCTATTTTCTTGGAAGAAAATTCTTGTGGTTGTTGTTTAATGACTTGATTGATCTAGACACCATTTCACCTTTTTTTTTTTTTATATAGGTGCAGGCGTGGTTGTGTGGGTAAGAAGCTTGTTTCCCAACCACATGGTTCAGGGTTCAGTCCCATTGCATGGCACCTTGGGCAAGTGTCCTCTACTGTAGCCTCAGATAGACCAATGCTTTGTGAGTGGATTAGATAGACGGAAACTGAAAGAAACCCGTCGCATGCAGATGTGTGTGTGTGTGTGTCTTTGTGTTTGACCCCTACTAATGCTTGACAACCAGTGCTGGTGTGCTTACATGCTGGTAACTTAGAAGTTCAGAAAAAGAGATTGATAGAATATAGGCTTTAAAAAAATATAAGCACTGGGATCCATTCATTCAACTAAAAATTCTTCAAGGCAGTGCCCCAGCATGGCCACAGCCTAATTACTGAAACAAGTAAAAGGTAGAAGATATAGATATGAGACTAACCCTCTAACACAGTTCTGTTAAACTACCATCTTGAATTGGAATATTTCCTTATCGACCCCACAACAAAAAGGATGAAAGCCAAAGTTGACGTCAGCAGGATTTGAACTCAGGAAGGAGAGAGTCAATCCAGACTCCACCGATTCTGCCAATTTACTTCATTAAACCCTGACTTGTCTCCATTCTCTTCCATCTGACCTTTGCACATAAGTGTTCACCTTCCAATATCAATTATGTCGCTATATATAAAAATAAGAGAAAAGTATGTATATGTGTGTGTGTGTGTACATATGTATGTATGCATACATGTATGTATATATATATATATCTTACACATGCACATCCACACACACAATGTGTGTGTGTGTGTGTGTGTTTCAATGATGGTGGAAGCAAATGATAACAGCATCAGTGGTGGTGATAATGTTGATAATGATGATGATGATGATAATGATTGAGGATTCCAAAGACTTCAAGGGTGCTGCTGCTGTTGTTGTTGGTAATGATGATGATGATGATGATGATGATGGTGAGTAGGAGGAGGAGGAGGGCTACAAGGATGGGGATGATAATGGTGACATTTAACCTTTTTCTTTTTAAACACTCCCTGAAGAGAGAGAGAGGGAGAGAGAGACCTTAGAACATTTCATAATAAGGGTTCTCCTAACAGTTTAGGGATTTATTTATATTTATTCTTGTTGGTGGGGGTGGGGAAGAGATATTTGTTGATCTTTCTCCCTTTTTTCTCTGAATCCCCATCTACTTTACTGACACTGGCCCCTCTATGTTGTTGTCTCAAAGGCTGAACTTTGAAGACCTATTCAATAAATAAGGAACCTTACTGTTCTCAAACTTCTGTTGACCTTTGTCCCCTCAGATCAAATCACAGCAAAGCTGCCCCCTCTGCAGCCCATGGGGAACCTCTTGGTGGTCACTCAACCTGCTAGAAACAGTAGCCAAACCTCCCTCAGATCACACAGTACCATCTTAAAAAATATATACTGGATAATGTAGTCATGTGTGCCCACCAAGACAAACAGGGACTCTCTACCTGCTCATTCAACTTACTAGACATAAGTACCAAATCTTCAAATTATACTTTACTATCTTAACTAAAAAGTGGAGGCGCAATGGCCCAGTGGTTAGGGCAGCGGACTCACAGTTGGAGGATCACAGTTTCAATTCCCAGACCGGGTGTTGTGTATGTTTATTGAGCGAAAACACCTAAAAGCTCCATGAGGCTCCGCCAGGGGTGGTGGTGACCCCTTTTGCCCCAACTTTCACTTTTTCTTCCTGTTTCTCAAGTAATGCTGCGATGGACTGGCATCCCGTCCAGCTAGGGGGAACACATACACCATAGAAACTGGGAAACTGGGCCCATGAGCCTAGCTAGGCTTGAAAAGGGTGCACAAATAAAATCTTAAATAAAGAAGGGTATATCATAAACTATAGTTCCAGATATATCTGAAAAAATAAATTGGAACGATCACAGGTTGGACATCTCAAATTATAAGTCTGCTCAACCAGGGCTGACCTGGTGTTAAACAACAATCCCATTAATGCTCCCGTGTTAGCATTGATCAAGCAACCATATAATCCAAGGTATTCTAGCCATGACCTTCCCATCCTTTATTCAGAATTTATATATCTAGAATTTATTCAACATGTTCTGTATTTCTCAGACAGTAGGATACAATTTAGGATACAGTAGGTTTTGGCTGCTATTTCTAGAATGGCAAGAGAGAAAAAGAGAGGATCCCTCTTAAATTGCTATGATTAGTTGTGGGTAAAAACTATCAAATATTTTCTGAAACTTGTGAATAACAAGATATACCAAATTTGAAAATTTTTACTCAATTCTAAAGTTTCAAAAAGTGAAGCTAAACAGAAAAGATTCATCAAATCTCCCTAAAATGAGATTCTATTTAGTCTTAAAAGTCAAAGAAATAAACTGGATAATGTAAGTCTTAAAAAGATTAAGATTAAGAAATAAATAAGCTTTTCAAGTTGCAACTTGAAAAGCTTTGACCATAAGTCTGTCTTATGAAAGCCACCTTGGCACTGAACCATAACAGACTGACACGGACAGGAACAGACGAGACGGAAGACAGAATGCTACATGTTCTTCCTACATGATAAACTGCAGAGATACTGTAACACTGGATTTCAGCTTCACATCAATTATCGAAGTATTTAGCCATAGAAACCAAGCAAAAACAGGCTATGGAACTTAGTGGCCATCTAACATGTGCCAGCATAGAAAATGGGCATTAAATGTTGATGATGAGGATGATAATGAAAGAAAAGCCAAAATAAATGGCACAAAACACATTTTAATATACAGAGCTTTTTGTGAAGACTATCAATTTTGGAAGTGCATTCCCTCTCTCTCTCTTTCAGAGAGGCACTGAGCAGCTATACGCACACATACACACACGGCAGTAACTTCCACCTACCGAATTCAATCACAAAGCTCCGGTCGGCTTGAGGCTATAGTGGAAGACACCTACCCAAAGTGCCACGCAGTGGGACTGAACCCGAAACCATGTAGCTAGGAAGCAAGCTCCCTAACCACACAGCCAGAGGCAGAGAAAGTAGAGGGAACCTTTTAGTCCTGTCACAGACAATGGTGCTGGTAAAATAAAATGCACTCGGGTTTTTTTTTTTTTCCATCACCAAATAATTTACAGCATGGACTATGATAGACACAATATCAACTTTTGGAAATTTTCTTCGTTGTTTAATCATGGAGAACTGTAACAAGTGGTGAGAGCCTGTGAGACGTATCCAAATGTGTCACCATGGAAAAATTATGATAATACAATGACTGGAATAATATTTCTACAAAAGAGATATTTATAATTTGTAACTGTTGTAAAGTAAAGTAGCTATCTAGATGCCCATGATGTAAATGGTTTAATGATCACAGAGATGACTCTTTAGTCTTGCTGGAGACATGACAAACTCTCTAATGCTCGTGCAACAATAAAATACACCTAACTAGGATGTGATAGGGGAGGTACCATACACAGAGAATGTACCCAAAATGGAATATACTAGTGAGATTCATTTAGGAGTATAGTAATTACAAATAATAATTGATTCTGAGTGTGATGACACATCCAACCAATGACAGTATGGAAAAGCAGAGAATAACAATAATGATGAGGAAGAGGGGGGGGGTAGCTTCAGGTCAGCTCTAATCCAGGCAGACAACACTGGCATATATCATTATCGTCGTCGTCGTTTAACGTCCGCTTTCCATGCTGGCATGGGTTGGACGGTTTGACTGAGGACTGGTGAGCAGTTCTTGTGTAGCTGCTGCACCTGCAAGAAACAGCAGTTAAATCTAGCTTAGGTGAAACCCTGTCGCCATGCACCAGTATGCCTTTCATCAAAGATCAGCTCAATAAGGTTTAACTGCGACAAAACAGAGGCAACAACAACAACAACTAGTATTTATTTCATTGTCCCCAGAAGGACAACGAAATAAATACAATCATTGCAAGAATAACATGTCAAGGGAGACAACTGAGTATCTCTGGACATTGATTCAATTTGCCACAAATGTGAATAATTAGCATTTAGATATTCCCAAGGCCACAAATTTGGGGGAAAGAAGTGAAATAATTGTTTTAATTGATGTCAGTATTTAACAGATATTTTATTTTATCAAAAGTAAAAAGCAAATTTAATCTCAGTGGGATTTGAATTTGGAGCTAATGCAGATCTGCATTAGCCCCTAAATTATGAATGTAAAGACCCAAAACAAAGACGAGGGGTTTTATTTAACGAACGAACGAGAGAGAGATAGGGGGGGGGAAGAAAGAGAGAGAGGAGTTGCTTTGATCAACGCCAGCATCTTAACTGCTACTTTATTTTATCAAATAAAGTAGCAGTAAGCTTGGAAATTTGAACGTAACGATCCGTAAATACAAGACATTTTATCTGCTGCTCTATGCGTCATTGCTGACTTCGGTTTTTCCCCCGTTCAGTTATATCCTGGAAACAGATTCCCTCAACTCCTTTCTCTCTCTTCTACATCTCTATCATCCGTTTCTCTCAAATTTTTTTTTTTTTACTTCCCTTAACATTTAGAGTTACCTCCCTTAAGGCCAACCCTCATTCAGGTGAGATCTGATCGTTTCAGCCTTGATGATTCCCTCTCGTCGAATGCCTAAGATTGCGTTGTCTAACATTGGGTGTGATTTGAGGAAGATTTGATAGTTGTTTCGAAAAGGTGGGCAACCACATAGAAATTCCCTCGTTAGTTCATCTTGTCTCAACCATGGTTGAGACAATGGAATTTACTATGTTACGCCAGACTTCACGGTCCATCATAGCATTATGGAGGTCCTGTTGCTGGATGCCTGTATCCCTGGAGATTACATCAGGGTAGGAGAGTGTGCACCCTCTGGTATTGTGAGTAGATGGCTTCCAGAGGAGAAGAGTAGAAATTACCTCGTTTTCAGCTCTACAACAATGTCCAGCAAACTGGACTCTTCTACCTTTCATATTGTTATCACTGCTATTGTTTTTTTCTTGTTATTGTTATAATTGATTGCAGTTATTGTTGTCAATTTTATCTTCATATTGTTTTCATATCTCCAAAAACATTAAGCGAAAAATACTTTCTCATTTGTCATTCTCTCCTCTTCTCTCACTTCATAGGTTGCCCTCTCTCCCTTTCTTTCCCTCCATAGATCACCCTCTTTTCTCCTCTTCCCTTTCTTTGCAACTCTCCCACAAAATCCCTAAAATTGGATTTTAAAAGACCAAGATTGTACAAATTCAATACCTTTGTAAGTATTGATTTGTGGGTTCGATTCTGGCCCAGGTTAGCTCATCATTTTTCAGTCAATTAATTACATAAATATTGCTTTAAATTGGAGTATATATATTATTATGATATGTTACTATACTGTTGTTATTGTATAAAAGACTTTCATGGTTGCTCTTTCTCCATAACTTACAAAGCCTTCAGATTTGTTTGCAAATATTATATGTAATATATATATATATAAATAAATATATATATATATATATACATACATACATATATATATATATATATATACATACATATATATATATATAATTAATAATAGGAAGCTTTATGAAAATAAACAAAAGACGAGGCAGGTGGAAAACAACGAACAATTGTATTAGTATGGCGCTCAGGAAATATAAATAAAACAAGTCTTTACGTTTCGAGCCTACGCTCTTCAACAGAAAGATACACAGAGAGAGAAAAACACAGAAAGAAGGAGAGAAAAAAAAGCGTGCAGTAGCTAACGAATCAACATGGCGATCTGATTTCGGCCAGAGGTCAAAGATCAAACATGAGACGCGAGAGCGAAATAAGGGAGATAATAGGGTTGATAAACGGTTTGAGTGACCAGCTAAAAGTAAGTGGGAGGGGTCTGGATGTTTGTATGTATAGGTGGTGTATGTATTAGTATGTATAAGGGTGTGTGTGTGTGTGTGTGTGTGTGGTGTGTATGAGAGAGTATTAGTGCGTAAGATTGGTTCTGGACGTGCGTTGTATGGGGTTGGGTGGTATGTATTAGTATGTATTAGTATGTATTAGTACGTATTGGTATGTATAGGTATGTGTGTGTGTGTGAGAGAGTATAAGTGCGTATGCGGGGTCTGGACGTGTGTATGTATAGGGTTGGTGTAAGTATTAGTATGTACTAGTATGTATTTTAGTTATTATTTGGTGTGTGTATTAGTATGATGGCACATCATATGTGGTGATGTTGTAGATGTGATGTGTAAGTCATGTGGTGAGTGGGGAATAGGGGAGGGGGAAAGAAGGGGAGGGGAAGAAGAGGGGGAGGAGAAGGGGGAAGAGAAGAGGATGGGAGAAGGAAGGGAGGGTAAAATTTATTAAATTAATTAATTAAAAAGGAAGTTTTATTTGTATTTCTAATTTCGGTATGTGATGAAGCAGTTAGCTGAAACCCTAATTATAATTTTATATAATATATATCTATATTATATATATATATATATATATATAAATGGCTTGTAAGTATGTGGTATTTTGTTATGCAACTATGAAGAATATTTAACATATTTATAAGACCACGCTCTACTGCATTAGCAGTGCATGTTTACATTATTTAAGGTATTTACATACCAGCTTCCAGGAATGCGTTCAATATGTAAATTGGTATATCCAGTAACTATACACCTTTATATAAATTGGCTATTTAAGCAATGTGTTTGAGGAGTTAGCTGGGTGCTGATGAAGGGACAAAAACTCCCAAAATATGGCATATATGCCCATTACCCATTTCTCATCTTCAATCTCATTGTTTGTTTACAGCTGATGTCACGTATATGAAATGTAGTAACAAAAATCAATGCTGGCTTTAACTTCTATAGAATATCTGTAGAGGTAACCATAACAAATATGATATATATATATATATATATATATATATATATATATAATATATATATATATATAGCACAGTTCTACCTGCAATGTTATATGGTAGTGAAACATGGGCTACAACAAAGAGAGAAGAGCAGAGATTGGTAACGGCTCGAAGAACCATGGAGAGGTCAATGCTTGGAATCTTGATGAGAGAGCACATCAGTAGCGAGGTCATCAGACAGAAGTCCGGCATGAGGGATGTCATCGTAGAATATACATGCAGCAAGTTTAGATGGGCTGGACATGTCACCCAGCTCACCGATAATCGGTGGACCCGTGCAGTTGTCGAGTGGTACCCACGCAAGCAGAAACAACCACTTGGAAGGCCTCCACGATGGTGGAGTTATGATTTCAGGAGGGCGATTGGGATCATGTGGATGAGAAAAATGCAATCCAGAGAGGAGTGGACAGTGTGCTGTGACCAGTGGTGTCAAATGGACGCCCGACGGACTGGTCCATCAAGGTGAGATATATATATATATATATATATATATATATATCCATCAACATCATTTAACGTCTGTTTTCCATGATGGCATATGATGGACAGTTTGACTGGAGCTGGTATGGCTAGGGACCGCACCAGGTTCCATTGTCTGTTCTGGCATGGCTTTGACAGCTGGATGCCCTTCCTAATGCCAACCACTCCATAGAGTGTACTGCCTGCTTTTTACATGGCACCAATACAAGTACTTTTAACGTGACACCAGGAACCAGTGTCAATTCTGCTGTGACAGACGGGTGACCTGATATGGTTATTTTCTCTCTTATTCATCTCTATAGAATATACATATAATATACAACGCCTATTAATATAAAATATATTTTGTGATCTTCTACTTTATGGAGAAAATTATAAAGTGGCTGCAATCATTTGGGAATACTAAATCCATATTCACCATTCATATCTCATGATATATATATATATATAAAATAATAATTTAAGGGAATATTATTCCAAACTTACATTATTTAATCATCGGTATATTTTTATCTTATATTTAATCATTCTATTATATGTAATTTTCTAGATGGTGTAATTTAATTTTTCATTTTGAATTGATAAAAGGTGGTTTTTTCTAATTTTTATATATATATATATATATATATATATATATATATATAATTTATCTTTTACTTGTTTCAGTCATTACACTAAGGCCATGCTGGGGCACCACTTTGAATTTTTAGTCAAATGAATGAATTGACCCAAGTACTTCTTTTTTAAGGCTGGTACTTGTTCTATCGGTCTTTTTTGCCAAACCACTAAGTTATGGGAATGCAAACACACCAACACCAGTTGTCAAGCAGTATTGAGGGGACAAATACAGACACAAAGACTGACACACATAGATGAAACACTGAAGAACAACCTCAGGATGTTGAACCTTTCAGATGACAAAGGACTGAGATGCCTGGCCCCTTGCTGTCATCAAGAAGACCTGTACTCCACAGCAGAAGTGTTCAGATTGGTCCCTCTGGGTCTGGGGGTGTAAAGCACTTGTAGTGGTGCCACATAAAAAAGGGCCCATGCAATGCTACATAAAAGCACTTGTGCAGTGTCACATAAAAGCCCCCATGTGGTACCATGTAAAAGCGTGCATGAAGTGCCACTGGGAAAGCATCCAGCACCCTCTGCAAAGTGGGTGGCATTAGGAAGGGCATCCAGCTGCTAAAACAGACAGTGGTGTCTGGTGCAGCTCCCCAGCCCCGGTCAAACCATCCAATCCAGGCCAGCATGGACAACAGATGTTCAATGATGATGTATGCACACACACACACACACACACACAAATAAATGTGTGTGCATATGTACCAGTAAATATATATATATATATATATTCTTTTACATGTTTCAGTCATCAGACTGTGGCCAAGCTGGAGCACTGCCTCGAAGGATTTTAGTTGGAACAAATTGACCCCAGTACTTATTTCTTTTTTAAAGACCGATACTTATCCTGTTGGTCTCTTTTGCAGAATCCTGAAAGGATGAAGAGCAAAGTCAACCTCAGCGGAATTTGAACTCAGAACGTAAAGACGGACGAAAAGTTGCTAAGCATTTCTCCCAGCATGCCAACAATTATACCAGCTTGCCACCTTACAATGGAGAAGTATTGGTTTCAAATTTTGGCACAAGCCCAGCAATTTCAGAGGAGGGATTAAGTCGATCGCATCAACCCCAATTCACAACTTGTACTTATTTAATCAACCCTGAAAGGATGAAAGGCAAAGTTGACCTCAGTGGAATTTGAACTCAGAATGAAAGACGGACAAAATGTCACAAAACAATTTGGCCAACGTGCTAACGATTCTGCCAGCTCACCACCTTGCAATGGAGAAATATTAACAATAATTTAGTCCCGAATATAGAAAATGATGGGGTGGTCATAATTGGAACACCTTTGATTTTAGATCAGCTCAATCAGTGCTGACCTGGAGATAAATAACAGCAACAACATTATTCGGCATCATGCAAGTACAACAACAAAGGATAAATCATAATTATAATTATAAATCATAATTATAATTATAAATCATAATTATAATTATAAATCATAATTATAATTATAAATCATAATTATAATTATAAATCATAATTATAATTATAAATCATAATTATAATTATAAATCATAATTATAATTATAAATCATAATTATAATTATAATTATAATCATAATTATATTATAAATCATAATTATAATTATAAATCATAATTATAATTAATAAATCATAATTATAATTATAAATCATAATTATAATTATAAATCATAATTATAATTATAAATCATAATATAATTATAAATCATAATTATAATTATAAATCATAATTATAATTATAAATCATAATTATAATTATAAATCATAATTATAATTATAAATCATAATTATAATTATAAATCATAATTATAATTATAAATCATAATTATAATTATAAATCATAATTATAATTATAAATCATAATTATAATTATAAATCATAATTATAATATACCATCTGAGAAATTTAGATGTGAGAAAAATAAACAAACAAGAAAATGAAGCAAAACCAAAACCAAAACAAAAAACTCAAACTTTTCCCTCCTTTGTCAAAACAATGTAAGTAATAAACTGTTTTAGTAGCAACAGAAATAGATGAAGATGAAGAAGAAGAAGAACACGATGACGTGGAAGACGATGAGGAAATGAAAGAAATTGAGATTACAAACCTAATCGCTTAATCCTTCAATCCTATAATACAAGTAAGGTTATGGTCACTGATTAAGGATTTTCAAGGGTTTCCTTACAGCAAATATCCTCCAGGGTCCACTTGCAACCTGTGTTACATAAGGGTCCTTTGTAGCCTGTTTTTAATGGGGTTTCTTACAGCCTGTATTTCGAAGGGTCTGCTGACAGATTATGTGTTTTAAATTGCCATCTCATACCTTGTGTTTGTTATCCAGGGGTACCTTTACAGCCAGTGTTATTGGTATTCTCACAGCCTACATTTTAATCTCCAACTTCATAAATATTTGACTCTCTTAGATCTCTCTCTCTCTCTCCCTTTCCTTTATCCATTCCTTTTTTCTCTCTCTCTCTCTCTCTCTCTTCCTTTCTCATTTCACACACTCATTTACCATTTCCCTTTCTCTTATTCTCAGTTCCAGTAGAAGTTCTACAAATTTCCGGTGAAATTTCATCTGTAATTTGTGTCAAAAAGAAGAAATGAACCAAACTATAAATATTTGACTAATTATTTGCCCCAAACTGTTGGAAGATGCCTGGGTCGTGTGTTGGCGGCCAACGGTTTCACCAACCATCCTTTGTACTTTGGAGCAGAAATATCTCATTTTCCTAATTTCCCTCCATTTACAATGGAAATACAACACACAATTACACACAGAACAATTATGTGTACATACACACATCAATTTATATAAACATACCCTTACACACCAAATACACACACACACACACACACACACACACACACAGCAATTAATGTAACTATATGACCATACACAGCAATTATATACTCAACTATACACTTAAACACACACACACAGCAATTACATACACATATGCCTACATACACACATACTTACCGAAATAGTGAAGCATATACTAATACATATTACATACAAATATACACACAGAAGCACTTCCTCTAACACACTAACACACACTCAAGCACAACCATAATCCCACACCTACAAAAGCACTTCCTTTCCTACACTCCCACACAAACACACAAACACACAGTACAAATATTTCCTTAAAGGAAATATATACATTTCCAAATTACAGATATGACCCAAATATATATATATAAATATAAGCATACATATATATGTAGTAGTTTGTTTCACATGAAATGTCGTATTTGAAAGGTAACAGTAAAATGTTTCAGAAGTGTTAGAGAACTGATTTATTTAATGAATGTATGATCCATGTTCATATATTACGTTTACCCAACGTTTCTCTATTGTCATATATTCCATCTTTAAAACAAAATTTGTCTTTTGCTGTGATGATAAACTGTCCGAATGTTTCAATTACCTCTTCTCTGTTTAAGAATGTTTTATTGCTTATGAAAAGCTCAAATAAGCTTAAATAAGTGAGGATCAGTAGGAAAGATATCAAGGGAATAGGGAGGATGTTGCAAAATCTCATAATGTGGGCTTTGCAACTTTTGGACCGTAGCCTGAGGAGTGTGAGGACATGCATTGTTTTGGAGCAAAATTGGGCCACCTCTATTCACTCGTCTGGGTTGCTTCTTTTTCAAATTATATATACATTCCCAGATTATACATGCAAATTCACATATATATATATATATGTATATGCATGTAAATATACGCACACAAGTGTAGATATACATATACCTATTTGTGTGTGTAACCACATAGTTCCAGGTTCAGTCCCACTGCATGGCACCTTGGGCAAGTGTCTTCTACTATAGCCTTGGACTGGCCAAAGCCTTGTGAGTGGATTTGGTAGATGGAAACTGAAAGAAACCTGTTGTGTATATGTATATATATTTATGTGTCTGTGTTTGTCCTCCACACCATTGCTTGACAGCTGATGTCGGTGTGTTTATGTCCCTGAAACATAGCAGTTCAGCAAAATAGACTGATAGAATAAGTCCTGGAGTCGATTTCTTCAACTAAAGGCGGTGACTCAGCATGCTCGCAGTCAAATGACTGAAATGTGAAAAAATATGAAAGAGTAAAAAAAAAGAAAGAGTCTGTATGCATCGTTTAATATACAGAGTATAAAGATATGAGCCACTAATACTCTCTGGCTTTGGTGGAATATGTCCAGGAAGATTTTGATAACACACCTTGTGTCTCTAAGCAATCTTCAAGCTCAGAACACATGGATTATAGATGTAGGTATATGTGTGTGTGTATGTGCGTATGGGTGTGCACATGCACAAGTGTAGCAAGTGGACTAGTTAAAGGTCAACGTGTTGGTCGGGTCTTGGAACAGTGCTGTTAGCTCCTAACATGTTTTCTGTGCCACTTTATCTGGCCAGCCTGTAGACCGTGTACTCAGAGCCTGAAGACTGCTTGGAGAGACCAGGCAGGTGATAGCAAAAGCACAGCCTTCCCAGTGATTATATGTCATCATCATCATCATTTAATGTCAGTCTTCCATGCTGGCATGGGTTGGACAGTTTGACAGGAGCCAGCCAGGTAGAAGACTAAATATATTCTGGGGTGGCTACTGAAACAGAGGTTACTCTTCCTATCATTTTCTTTACAGCACCAACAAATGCAATATTCTCATTGCATCTGAGGTGTTTGTAACATCACTGGAGAGAGAGGAGACAGATTGACCCCTGATATTCATATTCTTTGTCTGGTTGGCAATTCCTCAACATATGACTACCAAACATGTCCACTTGCTCTGAACAAACTCCATCTCTATGTTCTGTAAGAAATTTAAACCAATTCTGTCTTTTGGTGTTGTAAATATTACTCACAGCTTCAGGTCATCAACAAAAGAATCTGCACGAATGTGTGTGGGTGTATTTTTTACCGATATAAGAACTGGTATGAAAAACAAGAACAAAAACCTGATCCCTTGTGATACTTGCTCTGCACTGAGTTACACATACTCTTATGTCAATCTTGCTGCAGGAAATGCAATAAAACACCAAGTAATGTTATTGGTCCCAAACTATGTGAGATACACACACACACGTATATACAAATAGAATAAAGTAAGTCAAAGGCAAAAGATGATTATGAGAGCATTTCAGTAATTGTTTAAGATGCAGGTCGGCACTTGAGATAAATCTCAACTAAAACTCCTCAAGGCAGTGCCCCAGCATGGCTGCAGCCTTGTGACTGAAATATGTAAAAGATAAGAGAAGATAACCAAATACCAAACGTGTTTATTAGTCAAACAACTGAAAATGAATTCCTCTTTTCCTCTGCTTGTGAGTTTAGTTTGGGTTAGACATTTGGTTGACACATTTGAAGGTTAAATAGAAGTTCGTATTAGATTGCTTACATATTTAGAATTTCAGTTTGTTTTCCACATTTTTTAAAAGGTCATTTTTGCAGAGCACCCAATAACATATTGTGGCATACCACCTCACTTGAAATCACTGTGGTTTGAGGGAGATTTGACTGTTATTTCTAGCAGATTGAGTGACTACATACAGACTCCCCCATTGTCTTGTATACAGACATGTATTTGAAGCATAGTACTCTAACATTTCTCCAATATTTCCCTCAAATATTCATTTCTAACATTTATCATAAGACCACAACTGACCTCAGTGCAAGACTGAGTATATATATTCCATTGATATTTATTAGCAACAGACACAATATTAATAACAAGAAGTAATATTTATCCTTATTTGTTAGAACAAATTATATTGACTGCCAGAAGGACAACAAGAAACAGACCAAATTGGAATTTAAGCTTGGAAAATAAAAAGACACAACCAAATATCACAGTGCTCCACTGATTCTGTCCCCCCACAAGGTTGCTAGATGAGGCTACAAGTAAGATATTACACAAGTTTTCAGGATCACATGCTGCTGCTTACTGAAATTGAACCACCATCAACTTTAAAAATTTGATTTTTAAAGAGTAAAAATCCTGTTGAATATCTTATCAAATGATCAAGTAATTAAACTGGAACCGTTGTCCTTTGTCCCGATTCTTGGCTGAGAAAATTGGCTCAGCAGAATTTAAACTCAGAACATGCAGATTTGGAAGAAGTATCACTTGGCATTTTGTCTGATGTGCAAATTCTGCCAGGATACCTGTATGATAATAATTATTGATAGATATGAGCATTCTATCAGATAAAACACATCAGGAAAAGAATTTTAAAAGAAAGCAAAATACAAAGTCTATGAAAGAGGAATTGAAAAGATGTGACATCATATTATGAAAACAGCTGCACTCATTATAAGGGCCTAGGGCATTAGAAGGAAAGAATTTGAGGGACATCTTAGTAATACCCTTGTGAACCATCCAAGAAATTCATAAAATATTATTCACCAGTTTTGTACACATTCCATATAAAAACCCCTTCAATCTAATTATGAATTACAAAGCAGATGGACCTCCCTTATATAATTCAGATCGTATTTTAGAAACCTCTGCAATTCCTAATATATTCAACACCAAGATATACATTTAGGAAGTCGATTGTTATGGACAGCCAGAGAGTGTCCACTGGTTTCACACCTATAAAGGGCTTAGCTGCATAAGGCAACTCGTCAGGTTCAAATGACCATTTGAATCTATCGAATCACCTATACGGCTGAGAACGTTTATGAGTGTCAAACCAACGGTCACTCTCTAATTAGCCACAACAATCAAACTTCTACACATAACATTACTGCTCAAATATTTTAGAGTGCTTCTTTTTCAGACACACAAACTACCAATGATATATATATATATATATATATATATATATATATATATATATAATTATTATTCGAGGGAATAAAATCCAAACTTACAAGGAAAAAATTCAAAATGAACAATTAATCTTCTAGATGGTGTAATTTAATTGTTCGTTTTGAATTGATAAAAGGTGTTTTTTTTTCTAATTTTATGTGTATATATATATATAATAAATTAGAGACAAAACCACTATTATGCAAATCAAACAAAGAAAGACTTAGGCCAATACATAAAATATAAAATAATTTATATAAATTAAAATTTAACAAATGAATAACCACTACGGGTGCAAGAGTGCGTGCGTGGGAGCATGCACATGTACAAGTGCATGTATAAGCACATGCAGGTACACGGACACCCCCCCACACATCTATATATATGTGTATGCATGGCTACACCACAATCCCCAACCAGCATAGATAGATCTGCCATGAACACTAATCCCAAACTATGATACAAGGGGATTGGAAACATTCACAATATGTAGGGGGATAACCACACTAATCCACCCCTATACATTCTAACAACAAGTGGCTCCTATTCATCCAATTCACCCTGTATCAATTTTCACCCATCATAGCCATTAATAAATATTATAGTATAATATACTCGATTGTATATAAACTTATCTAAATGCGTTACGGATCCACACACACATATTGTATCTGTTATGCATGGGTACATGTAGACGCGGATATGTTTATAGTGCATCCTGTACTTCTGCACATTGCTTGTGCATGCTCGCACGCGCGCGGGTACCATCACTCAATCATAAACGTATATGTATGTGTGTGTATATGTGTATGGGTGTGGCGGGGGGTGTATATGTGTGTGTGAATGTATGAGAATGTGTGTGTGTGTATGTATGGGGTTGTGTATGCGTGTTTGTGCGTGTGTGTGTGTGTGGGTGTGTGTATGTGTGTATGTGCATGTATATGTTTGGATGTTTTCTTGTATAATTGTGTGTACGTGTGTGTGGTTGTACTGTGAATTTTTAATTGGTATGGATGTATTTGTTATGAGTACTAGTTTGTATGTGATGGGGGGTGTGGGAGGTGATTTATGATATCTGGGGGGATTGTTATATAGGTTTGTTTTTGTGTATTTGGTAATGGGTGGTTTTTGATCACTAGATGGGTTGCGTTTATAATGGTTATTTTATTTATTATTGAATACTATAGTATTGAGAGATTTTATTCTTTTGTGAATTCATTCCTTTTACAATGATAAACATATAATATTCCATTCATAATCTTTAATAACGTTGGTTCCTCACACGCAAAGAATTCAATATTTTATTCTATTCTGTTTATAACGTAATTTCTTAAACACTGTTTAACATGTATTGTGATTCAAATTACTTCATAGTTTATAACTCGCTAAGAAGGTAAGTTTTTTTCTGATCTCCAAATTGTTAATATTGTATTAGCCTTATGAGTAATAATATTCTCCTTATGTTAATCTTGCTGTTTATGTAATGATCTATTTATCGTAATTTTATATGTTATTAGTTATTAAATAATTTAGATACATTTTTGATAAATAGATAGGTTTCGAATTAAGATGGTTTAGGCCATGTCTAATATAATAGCATAATTTATATTAGATAATTTTTCCCATTCATAATTTGATTAGTACTTATAGTATTTTAATACTATATTACTGAGTAAGGAATATTCTTATAAGTTTGTGGTTGTGTATATGTGGCTATTGATGTTATTTCTTCTATGTGTTAGTGTAGTGCAGTGTACATACGTTTATGTATGAGTGATTGTATGTGTGTGTGTGCGGGTGTGCATAATTGATGTGTAGAGGTATATGGCTGAATTTAGAACATGTCCGTGTCTGTATGTGTTTGTGTATGTATAGATATGTGTGTGTGTGTGTGTGTTTGTTTACGTATTTATATATGTTTATTACATATATATAGTATATAGTATTTAATACTATTTTACTAAGAATGAAATATTTCTATAAGTATGTGGTTGAGTATCTGCGGCCACTGGATGTTATTTCTCCTCTGTGTTAGTGTCCTGTTGAGAGTATATGTTTATGAATGAGTGATTGTATGTGTGTGTGTGTGTGAGTATGAATAGGTGATGTGTAGAGGTGTAGGGCTGCATTATGGATATATCTGTGTCTATATGTTTATGTGTGTGTGTAGATGTATATGTGTGTGTGTGAGTTTGTGTGCGTATTTGGATGTGTTTATATACATACATGTATATAGGTGCATGAGCTTGTGTGTATATATATATATATATATTTTTTGTTTTTGAAATTAGCTATTTCATCTTTAAATATGAGAAATTAAATATATTAGGTTTTCATTATATACAATCGTTTATAGAGTCTATTTTAGATCTTGATTATAATATTTTTATATATATTTTCATTGATAATTTATATATATTAGTTATTTCAAATATCTATATAAGTAGATATAGACTAAAATGGATATTAGCATATGGTTTTTCTACCTTATAAATTAAAGTTAATATTTAACATTATAGTCGATTTCGATATAATCATATTTAATAATAGAGTTTATTTAGATTATATAGATATTTATATCGTAAAAATATTGATTATATTTTATATTTTAGGTTTAGAAACCACCTGAAGAATGTCTAAGATGTGCTGACACGAAACGATCGTAGTGGTTATCCATTTGTTAAATTTTAATTTATATAAATTATTTTATATATTGGCTTAAGTCTTTCTTTGTTTGATTTGCATAATAGTGGTTTTGTCTCTAATTTATTATAATATAATATTTTATTATAAAATTGGATTCAATCTTAAATCTGATTTTTCCTTGTAAATTTGGATTTATTCCCTAATATCTAATATTTATTAATGTGTGTGTGTGTGTGTGTGTGTGTGTGTGTGTGTGTGTGTGTGTGTGTGTGTGTGTGTGTGTGTGTGTGTGTGTGTTAGAAGAAAAATTACAACAAAAACCAAGGCAACACAGGTATCTCAAGTCAGTTGGAATAATTAATTAGGGTAAGGTAAATTTGAAGTCTTACAGCTGTTTCTGGGATATCCCAAGTGATAGGCTAGCATGTCCATACACTGGGTATTCCGTCATCAGAGACAGAGTGAGAAGGTATGAAAGTTCTAGACAGGGAGATTCACTGTCTATAAGGAATAAAATAGTGAATAAAATAGGAGATAAAAGAGTAAAGAGTAAAGCAGTAGATGGAAGAATATAGACAGGAGAATAAAGTTCACATCTTCTTCCAGAGGGTATGGAGGTTAGTCCATACTTCTGTGAGGGTATAGGCCCTTGGGTATAATCCCAGGTAAATCTAGACAGTATTTTGAATGTTGCAGTCATGTGGAAGGAATAGAATTAAGTGATTAGCTAATATGAAAATGTTCCGTGTAGGTATATAGATAGAGAAAGACAGGCATACTCCAACCTCCCTTGGTGTCGGGGATATTCATATCCTGGTAAATGCTGGTTATAAGGTTGAGGTTATGGGCATGGTATATGCTATGATGGTCAGTGTTAGTATTGCCCTTGCACTGACCAATATTATGATTATATTTAGGTAGTAGGAATCAGGATGGGGTAACAATACATTCTATATCAGGCGGGGAGGAATAGGATAATTTCAGAGTGGATCTGTTGAAAATTGAATAGTGTTTATGGTGACATGAAAACAGTTGCATCACAAGATAGCAATCTCTAATTGTGGAGAGAATATGTGGAAGGGGTAGACGTGGGAAGACAAGGGAGGAAGTGATGGGGAAAAGATCTTCAGACTTTGGGCCTCACAGAGAGGATGGAAACAATGCCAAAACAGACATGGAGCCCAGACAGCCCCTGTCAAACTGTCCAACCCACGCCATCATGGAAAATGGACATATGATAATGATATATACACACATTAAAGGGATTTGCAGTGTAAGAGCAGAACAGAACAAGAAGGTACAAAACAAACTATCGTCTCACATTATTCCAGCCTCAGACAATAAATCTCTTTCGTATCAAACAATGCTTCACGAAATTTTACTCAATATTCTAATACAATAGTTCAAGGGAGATAACTTGTGTTCAGTATATTACTCCGTCCTTTAGCTCTGGCTCTTGTATAGCTACACATATTCTTTTATTCTTTTACTTGTTTCAGAACAAATTGTGGATTTGTAAAGAAACAAAATGGCCTTGGATGCGAGGTGGTCCCTCTCGACCTATACCAAGACCCAAACTTATGGGAAGCAGACTGTATGTAAGGAGGATCAGGTGAGAAAGTAAGAAAAATGGAAGAATTTACAATATGGCAGCCTCTAGAGCCAACTGGGGTTCAGCATATCTAGGGTGTAACCCCCAGCAGTTTGTCCCCTAATGTTCGAGTAGCTTTCCATATACCTGTACAGGTGATAGACTGCCACCTAGTTTAATTAACACTAGGTGGCATTTGGTACTTAGGTACCATCATTTGGTACTTAGGTACCTTTGAAGGAGTCCACTCTGTTGCAAGGATTTGAGCCAGGTTACTCCACCTTCCTTCAATGGGCCTCAGAGATCCTTAACAGGGTCACCAGTGCTGTTATGCTTTCACTGACCGTACCTTGAAAGAAAAATAGCTTTTTCTTTTTTCTCTCCTTTTCTTATATTATTATAATTACTTGGTTAATTAACTTATGTTGTACTTCCTTTTGAGAGAATAACTACTACCTTGCCTATGACAAGTCTAGGACAAGGCCCTGGAAATGGGTGTGGGGCCACGTGTGTGGGTGTACATCTATATTCATGGAGGTGGATACAGAGGTCCATACATGCACACATGTGCATGCACTTTGACATGTGTATGTGTGTGTATGTGTAACATATATGTACGTGTGTGTGTGTGTGTAATATATATGTACGTGTGTGTGTGTGTGTGTGTACAAGCATGTGTGTATGAATCTGTATTTGTGGATGTATAAATCAGTTGAGGTATAATCATGAATCAACAAAGAGTAAGTGTCTAGAGGCTGAAACCAGGCTGATGTTGGCAGGGGTTAAACCAAAGGGCTGATTAAAATGCCCCAAATATCAGACAACATGAACAGTGACAACAACAACAATTCCAGGAGATTGTCTTACCTGGTTTTGGTGGTTTCTTTGGTCGTTTCTTGAATTCTTTCTCAAATCTTTCTTCATTATATTTCCATCGACGTACTTGTTCCTGCAAACAACAGCAATAAAAATTTACATTTATAAGGGGACAGGGGACAGAATTTGGGTTTTTTTTTAATCACTGCAAACACTGAAGTTTATTGCTTATGAACATAATTACAGTGGGTATGTGTGTGTAGTGGGGTGATGGTCATGGTGGAGTTGGTGACAGCAGTAATGTTGACTGTAGCTGTGTTATTTAAGAAGAAATCAGCCTTTGTCAAGTAGACCTATGATCCAGCCATCCATGCCCATCCTACCTTTTTTTCTTATATTATCTATATCCTTTTTGAAGGCAGTAAAATGGGATTTAACCCTTCAGCATTTAAATTGGCCACACCTGGCTCAAATATTTTACCTGTTTTAAGTTCAAACCAGCAAAATCTTGACCACTCACAATGTCATTCTAAAAGTAAATAATCGCATGATTTGAACTCTTGAAGCTACAAGATAATACACAATGAATTCAAAATGTTGAGAATAAATAAGTATAATACTTGATACCTGGCTCAAATATTCTACCTGTTTTCCATTGAAATGAAGCAGGTCCAGCCTTTCCCACATAATCTTTAATGTTATTGTAAAATTATACAATTACATCGTTAGAATCTCAAAGCTAAAAGACAATGCATGATTAATTCAAAACAATGTAAATAAATAAGTAAAAGAGGGGAGCACATATGCCAGGACACAATGACCCCCTTAGCAGACCCAGGGCAGAATATGGGAGTAGAATATGGGAACCAGTATTAAGAAAAGAGAAAATACTAGGTTTATAAGCTCTAAAAGTCACTCTATAATTGCCCACGGGCATACAGCGTAGTGGTTAAGAGTGCCTTGAATAAATAATAATAATAATAATGATGATGATACCAGCAAAAAAATACCTTAGGAATGAGAACCCAGGGTTGGATTCAAAATTCTTGAAGGAGCATGTTAGTATTGGACCATAGAGAGACATGAAAGAATACCATTAGCCCTGGAAGCAATGTTGGTGCCAAACTCATTTATTGCCTCTTGTAAAGAAATGAGGACATCTGAATAATTTTTAAAAAGGGCTTTGACTTCAAAAGTCATGTTAGCCATTTAAGAATCCCAGGGTTGGATTCAAAATGCCACCAGGACAGCTGTTGAAGGCTGGAGTGTATATCAGCCAAAACATTGTGGTAACAACAAACAAAATGAGGACACATATCTGTCCTATGGAAATAATGTATATATATATGTATACAGAAGCACAATTAAAGGCTATAAACCTCATTCAGGGATAGCAAGATCGTATGAAAGTACTGGTTAGTTACCTATACAAAGAATATTGAACATCACATTTAATACTCAACTGCAAGGTAACTATAGAAACGGTGGTTTATATATATTTATTTCTTATAATAATAATTGAGAAAATAAAGAGGCAATTAATAAATTATTAGTTATTAATTAAAAAATTGACAAACATCCCTTACTGCTGTTTCAATTCCAGACCTTTAGAAAATTAATTAAATTAATTTTCTGAAGGTTTGGAATTGAAACAGCTGTAAGAGATGCTTGTAAAATTTTTAATTAATAAATAATTTATTAATCACCTCTCTCTTTTCTCATCTTATTAGTATATATATGTATATATATACATATAAAGTATACTAAGCTGTGGTGCTTTCTTCCTTGCTGTATGGCACTGAAACCTGGACAGTCTATGAATCTCAAGCCACGAATAATCATAGTTACGACTACTGGCTGCAGATGATGATAATAATAATATATATATATATATATATATATATATATCGAACAATGAGAATGAGTGCTCAATACTGCATTGGTAGATAAAGATTCTTTATCTGTGTATGAAGGCTACCATTGGTTCCATGCTAACGGATATCTTTACAATTATCAAACCGATCACAGGGAACATTGGTGTTCATCTCCATTTTGGGTAAAAACAAAATGGAGATGAATGCTGATGTTCCATATGATAAACTTGATAACTGTTTAAGGTATTCGTTGACATGAAACCAATTTTAGACTTAATACACAAATATATATATATATATATATAATAAAGGGTAAAATTAATTAATCAATTAATAATTAATAATTTTACCAAGTAGTTTGGTATGTTAAAAGAACCATTATTGGTAAACTTATATAAAAATTCTATAATTATGAGCATAATTATAATTAGGGTTCAGCAAAATTTGCTTCACCACATACCAAAATTTAGAAATAGCAGTTAAAATACTATTCTACTACCATAAGATATCTCCCAGACAGCAATGCACAACATTATGAGTTGTTGAGTATTGCTGTGCTGTCCTTATATATATATATATATATATATATATATACATAACCAAAATGGAAATGTTCAATCAACACTAATTGTGACTGAGGGTGCTGAGCAGCACATACATTGCTATAAATAAGAGTTAAAACCCTTAGAACTGGAAAAAAGCACATTTTCATATACTGACAGGGGAGATAACCACCTCATAAGTGAAGCTAGATCCCTGGACTAGACTAGTTTTGCCTGTAAAATTGAAGGCTCGTCAGCAGTGACTACTCCATCACCGAATAATCATTCTCAAAAAAAACAATCAGCAAAAAAAAAAAGGCACACAACTTACCTCCCTCATTTTCATAAATAAAATATGTTTCTGTTCCTCAGAGAGCTCTGCCAGCAACTCCTTATCAATATACATATCACGTAGAATCTGTTGTAACATGGTGGAAGCTAGAAAAAAAGGAACAAATAAGAAATAAAAATATTAGAATATTCAACATGTTTAATTCCAACTTCAGAGGTAGGTACCTTAATGTATAAAAGTTAGCGTACATAGATATATATATATATATATATATATATATATAATATATATTACATACGAAATTAAGAGGAATGACCAGCAAAGTGGACTCCTAATATGACCACTTTGATAATCATTCCTCTTAATTTTGTATGTATTATAATTTTTAATGTTTGGATTTTTAAAATATGCTAATCTACTGGTTTTAATTGATTAATATCAATTTCTACCCTCATTATATATATATATTTAGTGGAAGGTGTTTATAAGCCATTTAAGAAACACACAAAAACTGTTAGATTCACTTCAACCTTTAATTTAATTTGTCAAAATATTTTCGTCGCTTTGAGACCGCGACCTGTTCACTGACAAAATTTCGTGCAGCACGAAATTTTATCAGTGAACAGGTCGCGGTCTCAAAGCGACGAAAATATTTTGACAAATTAAATTTAAAGGTTGAAGTGAATCTAACAGTTTTTGTGTGTTTCTTAAATGGCTTATAAACACCTTCCACGCTGCAATTGTTTTCGTTCCAGCACACGATCAACAGCATGCTTAGACATGTTAATCACTCTTTGTTTTATACTACCTGTATCATCTCTTGTGAAAGGTAAAAGAGTCCACTTTGCTGGACATTGTTGTAGAGCTGAAAACGAGGTAATTTCTACTCTTCTCCTCTGGAAGCCATCTGCTCGCGATACCAGAGGGCGCACACTCTCCTACCCTGATCTAATCTTCAGGGATACAGGCATCCAGCAACAGGACCTCCATAATGCCATGATGGACCGTGAAGTCTGGCTTAACATTGTCTCGACCACAGTCGAACAATGATGATGATTATATCAAT
Source organism: Octopus sinensis (assembly GCF_006345805.1). Taxonomy (NCBI): domain Eukaryota; kingdom Metazoa; phylum Mollusca; class Cephalopoda; order Octopoda; family Octopodidae; genus Octopus; species Octopus sinensis. The sequence goes on along the minus strand of NC_043020.1, from coordinate 3,469,059 downwards.
AGAAGTGACACTTGGCAAAGCATGCAGTTGATAGTAGATATTTGCTACGAATAATGTGCAAAGACACACAAATCATGATTTAGCAATTCCACCATTGCTACCAGATGCTTTTTATCTGCTCGTGATACACCTCAGTGCTTTTGAAAACTTAATGCCAACGAGAGAGGCTTCCTCAAAATGGTGACTGTATTTTTGTGGTCTTCAAAAGTATATCCACATTAAGTAAGCTATACAAAATGCTGTTCAGAACCAATATTGCAGCCGTTCCTAATAATGAATACACACACACACACACACACACACACACACACATGCATGCTCACATATATTATGTATGTCAACTTCAACTTATTTCTATATTCAGCACATTGCATAATTTTCTATAGAAAATTATACAAAAGGAATTAAATAATTTATTACTATGTAAGAGATATAAGGACCAGCAGAATGCTGGCTATTCAACAACAAAGCAGTATGGAAGGGTAGGGTGTACGTGTCAGAATGAGTGACTGTGTGTGTATGTTGGTGTGTGTGTGTGCATATGTTGGTGTGTGTGTGTGCACACGCAAGAATGAGTGACTGTGTATGTTGGTGTGTGTGTGTGTGCAAGAATGAGTGACTGTGTATGTGGGTCAATGGAATTTTATCTTATATCCGTGTCCATCAAATCTTGTTTTAATGGTTATAGTATTTCACTGGTGCAAATAAGGTTTTCTATAGCAACCAGTCAACAATTAATATAGTTGGTTGCTATAAAAATGTGATCATGGTTGACCGAACCAATGGGAAATGGGTTGAGAAGTCATTAGTCCACGTGCTGTTTACTAGTAGTATTGGGTTGTATACGTAAGTATGTTTGGTAGTATAGAGTAATATAATTAACTGGAATTTGGTGGCATTATTGTCATGTAGCTGGAGATGAAGTAGGTATAAGGTACAATCAACCAAATAACTAATGACAATTCATATATCTCTAGCTGCTTCTGTGCTCTATCTCCACCTAGGTGAAGGCCCAGACTGCATGTACTTCTCCCCTTCCTTGGGCCCTTAGTTCCTAATGAAGTTGTAGATAAGATGTCAGTCATGACATATGATGCATCTTGAGAATATTAAACCATCCTTTTCCAGGACTGAACCCAGATGATTTCTTGCAGAGAGAAAGTGTGAAAAGGAGGAAGAAACTCCTAGAAAGTTCTGGTATTTTATCAATCCCCAAAAAGATGGCAGTCAAAGTTAACTGATGAGATTTCAGCCCAGAATGCAGCAAACTGGAGCAAATACCATAAGACATTCTACCTGGGTATTCTAACAACTCTGTCAATTCTATGGTTAATTATTATATAATGCCAAACGACAACATGGTTAATTATTATGTGGTACAGAGTGACAATAAAAATTTTCTTCTCTGCCCAGTGACATGTTGTTTAGCCCTAAAGGTCCAACATGATTGGACAGGCCCATAGTCAAAGACATTCCAGCCATAGCCACCAAGTCTACATTATTTAATGTACACCTGTGCCATTGGCATGTAAAAAGCACCATCTGTACGTAGCCAATGCCAGCACTGCCTTAACTGGCTTCCATGTCGGTGGCACATAAAAAGCACCAACTGATTGTAGCAGTTGTCCGCTTACCCTGGCACCTAAAAAGCACCATCCGTACGTGGCCGATGCCAGCACCGCCTTGACTGGCTTCTGTGCCGGTGGCACGTAAAAAACACCAACCGACCATGGACGTTGACAGCCTCCCCTGGCACCTGTGCCAGTGGCACGTAAAAATCACCCACTACACTCACGGAGTGGTTGGCGTTAGGAAACACTGCCAGATCAGACTGGAACCTGGTGCAGCCTCCTGGCTCCCCAGACCCCAGTTGAACCGTCCAATCTGTGCTAGCACAGAAAACAGACGTTAAACGATGATGATGATGATGATGATGAAGGCTTTGGTTGGCCTGAGGCTATGGGAGAAGACACTTGCCCAAGGTGTCATGCAGTGGGACTGAACCTGGGACCATGTGGTTGGGAAACAAAAGTCTTACCACACAGCTATGCCTGCATGTGTGGGCTTCTTTTAGTTTCCATCTACCAAATTCACTCACAAAGCCTTGGGACACTTGTCCAAGGTGCCACACAGTAGGATTGAACCCAGAACCATGTGGTTGGGAAGTGAGCTTCTTTGCTGAAATATATTATAAAAACAGAAAAAGAAACAACCTATTTTAATTTACAGGAAATACCACAAAGATATTAAATAGTTGTTGAAATCAAACCTTTCACTCTTAATAAAGTGCAGTGTGTCTATGTGGTGATTTATGAATACATGTCACTAAATCATTTGTTAGTTTTGGCTTTACATCAGTCAATTTGTTGTTTGCAGTGCCAAAACATTAAGTCAGTGTTAGCTTTGCTAAATTTATTGAAAATAAACAACCATTATGTTAAACCTTCTCTTTGCCTCACAACACTCTTCTTTGTGAAGGGCTTCAATAGTGAAAGCTTAATCAGCTAGGAGTTAATTAATGATACATGCTGAAGTTGACAGCACTGGAGCTTAATAAGAACTAAACTTGCTGGGTTTAAGTTGGCAATTAGTACAAATTGGTAATTAACTGATTTGTAATTTGTTAATTCAGTTACTCAGTAATAAAATGGTTTGACGATGAGTTGGTTCAGCAATGACTTCATTTGTAATGAATTAACAGCAAACCACTATTTTTTAGTAATTAAGTTGGTTTTTTTTTGTTTTTGTTTTTTCATTAAATCTCCAAGAATTTCAATTTCTTGAGCAAGTCAGTTGAGACAATGAATGAAGTCAACACAGAATTAACAATGGTCAGCTATACTAGACCCATGCAATTCCTTGTAATTCTGTCTTGTTTCAGCCATATTTAAACCAGCCATATTTGGCCCAAATATTCTCCCTATCTTATGTTCAAACTTGCCAGATTTGGCTTTTCTTATCAATCCTAAGAAGTCATTCTAAAAATAAACAATCACATCATTAAAATCCCAAAACTACAAGATAACACATGATTAATACAGAACAATGTGAATAAATAATCAGAACATTTGATGGAATAATTTGAATACTAAAAGGATGAAAGGTCCATCCGGCCTTTGGGCGCCTTTAACAGAGTTCACTTTGTTGCAATCATTTGAACCAGGTCTCTGACATAAGGAATTTCCTCCTTTCTTCTGACCAGTGAAGCCCTGAATTATGGCCACTGTCCTTCATTCCCTGGCTTTGCCAAGTAAAAAGCCAATGTTTGAAGAAGTAACAGAGGAAAATCAGGTATGAATACACAAAGTATTGTATATAAAGCCTGGATGAAGTACAAGTGTGAGCCTTGATATTACACCCCAAACAGACGGCAGGGGAAGGATTTTGGTGACAGAATATTAGCGGTAATATCAACATGCTTAGTGACCCTTATGAATATTGAGGTGAAGGGGTTTTAGATGAAGGGAGGGCCAAAGAGAGAAAGAAGAGTATTTAACAGAGGGGAATGTGGTAGCAGTAAGAGGTAAATGAAAGGGAATGCTGTAATGTGATGAGATTAAATGGTTTGTTGAAGAAAGAGACCAAAAGAGAAGAGCAATAAGGAGTGTGGTGGTAGTGAGAGGTAGGAGAAAGAGAATGTTAAAGAGAGAGGCAATGAGAGAGAGAGAGGGGGGTGCTTAGTGAAAGGAACATATTTGTAATGACAATAGGAGGAATGGAAATAATGAGATCTGATCAATAAGTATCCGGACTGTTGCCAAAGTAATGAAGCTAAAGCATGCAGAGTGAAGCCACTTGACCCAGACTGACCTCTGCTGTACATGCACACTAAGTTTTAACGTTCTAGCTCACTTCTGCTTTTTACAGCAGTGCTTGGAAGGAAGGTGTGTAGCGTGTGATCATCTTTTGTGTGGCACAGAATTAAAAGCCACAGCAAAGTCCAGGTAAACAACATCCACCCAGGATCCGCGATCAGTGATTCAGGTAATGTCCTCAAGAAACTCAATGAGTTGATTACAGCAGCTGGAGTTAGGAATAAATCCGAATTGTGACGGCTGGATGAGGCTGTGAGACTTCCAGAAGTTCCAGAGGGTTTCTCTGACACAGGATTCCATCAGTTTGGCGATGCAGCTAGTAAGACTAACGGGATGATAGTTGACAGGCAATGTGCGGTCACCTTTTTTGAACAGAGGGATAACACTGGCAGTTTTCCACTGTTCTGGAGTAACACCATTGTCAAGACAGAATTGGAAGAATAGAGAAAGTTGGCTTAGAAGAAAGTACCCACTGCGTTTGAGAAGTAGGTATGTAACACCATCAAGACCAGGAGAGGCATAGCTACGTTTATTCTTAAGGTGGCGTTGTAGCATTGCTGGTGTAAATTTCATAGTAGTTATAGAGTCCGGTGTCAGAGGTGATGGAGATGGAACATTTTGATCTTTGACAGTAAAGATGCCTGCATAGCATCCAGCAATGATTTCTGCACATTCTTTGGGATTGCTAGTAATCTGCAATATTTAGAGACAAAAGTGTTGGTCGTTGATGTCTATCAACACCTTTTCTTCATAGATTCCCTAAAGGAGTCCTAACCCTGAAATATTGAAACCTCAGATAATAGTATTAAACAATTGCATTGTTTTGGCTTCAGAAAAATGCTCAAAGTAACACACACACAGACACACACACACACACACACACATAATTTCAACAGAAATCAAATACCTTATAATCCTTTATAACTTTATCACCATCTTACAGTTTTCAAAATAAATGCAGTATTAGTACAAGTACTACTAATGAAGAAGTGTGTGTGTGTGGAGCGTGTGTCTGCATGCATAATGAAAATAAAGAAAGTAAAAGAGGAGTTATAAACTCCATTCACTTCTGATCCACTTTACAAACCATGACTCTAGAAATAATTACAAACTCCACACATTTAGATAAGTTTGATGTACCAAAAGTCTTTTTATTGTTTATTCCATCAAATAACAAAGGAATCGTTTCCCACAGAGTTTTTCTTTTAAATTTTGTTTTTCTCAACACCCAATCAAACCACACAAATGTACTCTCTCAATGTGTCCACCCCAATCATTATGCGTGTGTGTGTGTGTGTGGTGTGTGTGTGTGTGTTCTTCCCCTCTTCCTCCACCCATTACTAAAGTCGTCACCACCACCACCACCACCACCACCAATACCACGGTTACTACACTAACAAATATTTGAACTCTATTTGTCACCACGAAAAATGTTAATCACTCTTTCTGGGTGAGAGTGAGTTATTTGTTATCTAACAACAATGGCAACAACAAAGATAAAAAAGAAAACAAGATAAAAAGAGAAAAAAAACACATAATGAAACAAACAACCGAATATCATTATTATGGAAAAAAAAAACATACCATTAAACCATTTTAGAGAAATTACCAGAATTAGTGACACTCCTTGATGTAGTTAGTCATTTGGAGGTTACTCAAGAGTTAAACAGAAAATTGTTTTCCCATTTCACGTAAACCCTGGGATTGCAGGGAGAGGAGTGGTGGTCGCCTGGACTGCGAGAAATAGTAAACAAATCTTTTTCAAATTACATCTTTTATTTGTTTCAGTCATCAGACTATGGCCATACTGGAGCACTGCCTTGAAGAATTTTAGTCAAAGAAATCAAGCCCAGGACTTTTATTTCAAGCTTGGTACTTATTCTATCAGATCCTTTTTGCCAAACCGCTAAGTTACGGGGACGTAAACTCAACAATACCGGTTGCCAAGCAGTGGTGGGGGATATCCTCACACACACACACACACACACACTACTATATGAAAGTGCGTGTGTATACTCTTTTACTTGTTTCAGTCATTTGACTGTGGCCATGCTGGAGCACCGCCTTTAGTTGAGCAAATCGACCCCAGGACTTAATCTTTGTAAGCCTAGTATTTATTCTATTGGCTCTCTGTTGCCAAACCACTAAGTTACAGGGACGTAAACACACCACCATCGGTTGTCAAGTGATATTGGGGGAACAAACACAGATACACACACATATATACATATATTTGATGGGCTTCTTTCAGTTTCCATCTACCAAATCCACTCACAAGGCTTTGGTCAGCCAGAGGATATAGAAGACACTTGCCCAAGGTGCCACGCAGGTGGAATGAACCTAAAACCATGTGGTTGGTAAGCCAGCTACTTACCACACAGCCACTTCTACACATACATATATATATATATATATATATATATATATATAAATAAATTTGTGGCACGTAAAAAGCACAATCCGACCGTGGCCAGCTTCGTCTGGTCCCCGTGCCGGTGGCACGTAAAAAGCACCATCCGAT
>NC_043020.1:3397723-3460223 GCF_006345805.1 Octopus sinensis | reverse complement strand
AAAAGACCGAGACCTCTGAGATATGCTGTGACTTTGAAGACCTGACAAATGAAGTGAGTTCATGGCTTGCAGGACGGCCTGCTGTGCTTGAGGAGACCTATTGTGTCAAGTTCATCAACATCAAAATAAAAATCATATGGATATTGTAGATGTGATACCCGTGCCGGTGGCACTAAGGGCTTCACTGAGGAAATGACGAAGACCGAGACCCCTGAGATATGCTGTGACTGTGAAGACCCAACAAATGAAGTGAGTTCGTGGCTCTCAGGACGGCCTGCTGTGCAAACCTTGGATCGCGGAGTGACCCGCTGTTCTTGAGGAGACCTATTGAGTCAAGTACGTCAACACCAACATCAAAATAAAAATCAAATGGAAATTGTAAAGACACCCGTGCTGGTGGCACGTAAAAAGCACCGTCCGAACGTGGCAGGTGCCAGCACCACCTGACTGGCATCCGTGTCAGTGACACATAAAAGCACCAACCGATCGTGGCCGTTTACCTGCCCCCTCTGGCCCCTGTGCCGGTGGCACATAAAAAACACCCACTACACTCATGGAGTGGTTGGCATTAGGAAGGGCATCCAGCTGTAGAAAAACTGCCAAACCAGACTGGAGCCTGGTGCAGCCTCCATGGCTTCCCAGACCCCGGTTGAACCGTCCAACCCATGATAGCATGGAAAACGGACGTTAAATGATGATGAAGAGATATATACATATGCATACATATATATATATATATATACACATATATATATACATATGCATACATAGATGAGTTCAGCAAAAATTTAGATTCAGATGAATATGGTACTTAAGTTGAGGCACCAGAATTTAGTACGGTATTATCCATTCAATTTCAAAGTAAGGTGATTAAAATCAAAATAAGCAACAAAGATATCCAGAGGTAATGCAGTACGATCGTTTCATGCAGCTCCATTTAATTGAATAATGCAATCATTACATCAATTTGAAATGTGAGCAATCTTCAGCTGCACAAAGACATAGAATTTAATTAAATTCATAAATTTCTATCCTTTTGTTATAATATTCTTCTTAATAATCCTCTGAATAACCCTAAACTTTAGTTGTATACAATATAGCAGCATTGTTTTACATTGTTTTACATGATAAGACTTTCCCTGTTTCATTATCAATGGTCTGCTAGTGGGTGACCCCCTTAATTGTCAGCCAACATCTTGTTTTAAGTTTTCCTTTACCAAACCTCATGACTATACCAATTATGATGTCTGTCTGCTCCCTCAGCCCAACCTCTAACAGATATTGTCCTCTGTTCTCTCAGCCTTAGATATACAAGGGATTTGACAAACTTGTCTATAAATTAAAACTGACCCCATAAAAAAAAAAAAATCAGTGACAGTCAGAGTCTGTAGCAATGTATATCTTCTTGAAAACTTAGTAACTTCTAAACTTAATTAGAATATGATTTAATTTAGATGTTTATTAAATAAATTAATTAATTAATAATTTAATCTAATGTATATAGATTAAATTATAGTATTTTAGTTTTCACTTAATGCATATTTTGTATATTATATTATATATATATATATATATATATATATATATATATATATATATATATAATTATTTATTTATTTGTCTTAAATAATTTAATTAATTTTCTAGTAATGATATATTATAGTCTGTTATTCTTTTCTTATATAAGTTAAAATTTTATTTTTATAGATATAATAAATATTTATACTTCTTTATTCTATTTTTATTTACACCAGAATATATTTGTTAAGTTATTTTGTGTTTTACAAGATTATATACATATATTTATTTATTTATTTTATTGTTTTTATCTGATATTTAATTTTTTCTATAGGATGTAGTTTTTTTTCTATACGGTATAATTTAATTTTTTTCATTGGTGAATTGATAAAAAGTGGGTTTATATATATATATATATATATATATATATATATATATATATATATATATATATATATATATGTATATATGCCTTTATGATCCAACTAAACACAAAGCATGACTTTTTTGGCATAGATATTTGTCTCCAAACTCCAGGATCTTTTTTGTACACAATCCATTTTTCATCTCCAGTCACAAGTTGTTTCAGAAAAAGGCATCCTTTCATTCCATTTGAAAAGCATATCAGAAAAGTAATACTGGTCAAAGCAATTCTTTTCTGATAGTTTGTGAGGGATCCATACATTATAACAAGAAATGTATCTTAGCTTCACTAGGTGTTCATGAGCCATACTTTTAGATACTTCCAACTCCTCTGCAATGTCTGTAGTTGTGATATTTGAGTCTGCTCCGATTTTTGCCTTCAAAACATCTTCATCCAATTCTGAAGGTCTTCCACTGCAACTGTCATCTTCCAAGCTAAACTCTCCAGCTTTAAATCTTGCAAACCACCTCCGAACAGTTGTTTTTATCTTTGGCTACAAACTTCACAAATATTTTAGCAAGTCTTTGTAGCATTTTCTCCTTTTTTTAAAAAAAAAGAATAGTATTACTACGCAAATATGAAATTTTTAGTTATCCATTTCAAATGTCAATAAAGGGTAACCGTTTGTTCTTCACGCTGCGCCATGCCGAATTGAGGTTTCTTCCATGAAAGATGAATCTATTTTTAGTCAGGAACAAAAAAGCAATGCCTGATCACTTTAAGCAATGCCAGAGTTTTTAACTGTGTTACCTTTCAGGTGAGTTCAATGAAATATTAAAATATTTAGCTTAAAAACATTCAGACGTTTCCTGGTACCTTGGGCAAGTGCCTTCTACTACAGCCTCAGGCCGACGAAAGCCTTGTGAGTGGATTTGGTAGCTAGAAACTAAAAGAAGCCCGTCATATATATATATATTTTAATTTTTTTTTCATTTCATTTCATCTAGTTTCAGCTCACGAGCTGTGGCCATGCTGGGGCACCGCCATTCGGTGTTGCTACATGATTTTGCTTCACAAATGCTTTTTAGCAATTGACATTTGGTGCATGAGAGAGTTTGATGCAGCTGCCCTCATCTGCACCTCCTGCCGTGAAGTTGGTTCATCTGGGACACCCGACAGGAAGAGGTCCAGCTTTATTTTAAAAACATACATACAGATATATATATATATATGTATGTGTGTGTATATGTTGGTGTGTCTGTGCTTGTCTTCCCATCATCACTTGACAACTGATGCTGGTGTGTTTACGTCCCTGTAACTTAGCATTTCGGCAAAAGAGACCGACAGAATAAGTAGTAGGCTTACAAAGAATAAGTCCTGGGGTTGATTTGCTCGACTAAAGGCGGTGCTCCAGCATGGCTGCAGTCAAGTGACTGAAACAAGTAAAAGAGACAACCTAGTATATATATATATATAAATTCAGAGAGAGACACTTGCATGTTGTGTGTGTGGGTGTGAATATGTTTTACTTTCTGAGTGAAGAGGCACCCAGAAAATGAGATAAAGACAGTCACACTGACCTACAAATCTACATGTTAAGCATGAGAAAGTTTATTAAAGTCAAATAAATTTACGGACATTTGTAAAAAGGAAAATAGGTTGAGTCTAATAAATAAAAGTTGTCTATCAGTCATTGTAAACAAGAAAAGGTTATATAAAAGGTGTATAGAATTATTATATAAAAAGACATAACACAGTAACACACATGGTGATTCTGAACTCCATTTAGCATTTAGATTATTTTATTTTTTTTATTTTGTTACAACTTTGCTTTCATATATTTTTATAGTCTTTGCTATCATGTTGAGAATATCTTTTCATAACAATTAATAGCAATCTTTAGTAATTAATTTATATTTGATACACAGTTTTAAATGATAAGATTATTGGTTTCAAATTCTGGCACACGGGGTCAGCAATTTTAGGGAGTGGGCAAGCTGATTACCTCAATCCAGTACTCAACCGGTACTGGTTTTTTTTATTTATCTATTTATTTAAAGATTACAATCAGTTTTTGTTTTTTTTTTTTATTACCAACAGAGATAATAATTCCATATATAAAACATGTGTTTATAATACGAAACCATAACGAAATACAAACTGAACGATTCTGGCAGTTCTTTGCCATTAAAATGACGAGTTATCAAGAACACAAGACGAAACCTATTGTCCTCAAAATGGTGCGATATAATGGTAATGCTACTCAATTGTCATGGGTGGTCCCAGGGGCTGAGAGTAAGAATGATGAAGGGAGCCGTGAGGGAGATAGAGAGAGGATAAGACATGACACACATTAAGAAGCTCCTCAGTTAAGGAGACTTTTCATTCATCTAACCTCCACCTATATATATAAGTTTTATATATATATAGACGCACATGCACTAACACTACATTTACTACAGAATATTCCCGCCTTCAGCTGTAGAATGGAAACTACATTTCTACACCTTCTGACAATATCAATGTTACCAGAATGTCAGGTGGGGGTTGGTCTATACTGTAGTGTGCAATCTAAACCATTTGGCATACCTACAGATGTGTAACCCCCACCCCCCCCCCACTGGCTTTGTTGCCTCATAACTTCTAGAAGAATGGATACTTTTTAACGAAATTTTCAACAAAAACAGCTTCCTCATCATCATTGTTTGACCGTGGTTGAGACAATGGAATTTACTATGTCACACCAGACTTCACGGTCCATCATAGCATTACGGCGGTCCTGTTGCTGGATGCCTGTATCCCTGGAGATTACATCAGGGTAGGAGAGTGAGCGCCTTCTGGTATTGTGAGCAGATGGTTTCCAGAGGGTGGATTAAGAGTATATAAGGATTTATGGGAAAGAATTTTTCCGAAATGGCGGAGAGAGGAGTTTTGGAAAATTCATATGATCCGACTTTTTTCCCTCATAATTTTCAGCAAAATGGATATCTTTTGATAAAATTTTATACAAATACCTTTCAAACGGCATAGATTACGATTATAAAGAAATTTATGGGGAAAATTTTTTCCAAAGGGATGAGGAGAGGAGTTTCGGATCAGGAAAACTAAACAAGCTGGAACTAACTCCGTTTTGATGGGGGGGGGGGTTCTCATTTTTTTTTAACCACAGACTTCGAAATGATGGGGGGTGTGGGGGGGGCATCTTTTTATGAAAAAAAGTTTTAAAAAGTTACGTTTATATATTTGTTTTGCAAGACTCTTGATGTGAAATCATGTGTTGAAACAGATATTGTTGTATTTAGGCAAGGCCATGTTGCCAGTTTAACCAATAAAAACACACACACTATATATTTGGTGTTAATTTGCTTCAGTTTTATTTATTTTTTTACATTAATCTTATTTCGGCCAGAGTTCTTTCGTCACACTTCTGTGACCTCATCAGTGGTCCTTTGCTTTCTTCTTTCTTATTTGTGTGTCTACAACCCTACTCCCTCATCATCCCACTCAGGGCCAATTTTGGCCAATATTTTTTTGCACTTCAAAACCATGAGAGGGTAAGAAAAATATTTTTAAAATTGCTGATATTTTCAGAGGGAAAAGTAAGTGATTTAAGGGACTGTTGTTTCTAGCACATCCCAAGACCACCCTCCCCGTTACTTTATCATTCTCGCAGGTTTTTTCCTCCCCATAAATACTTTTATACTTTTATATGTTATAAAAAAAAATTGGGAAAAATTATGATTTTTGGCAACCTCACTCCCTGCCCCCCGATTGTTGGTGGTATTTTGGGGGGTACAAAAGGAAGTCTACCCGCATACTTTTCTGTTAGAAAATGATTTTTCTTACACACAGACACACGGCCTCGCTTGTTTGAGGTAGGGGTAAACATTTATATTACAATTTTTGTTTTGTTTATATATCCGACCAATGGGCCCCACGTGTATTACTTCCGCATCATCGTTCCATAAGAATGTGTTTAATGGGAGAAAAATATTGAAGGAACGTCAATACATGTCAGAGTGAAAACAGGGTGGTTTGGAATGTGCTAGAAACAACAGCCAAATCTCCCTTGAATCGCACATCTTTTCCTCTGAAAATGTTTACAATTTTTCTTTTTTTTACCGAAAAGGCTCCTTCCATGATTTGTAAGTTGGGGTGGGTTGGTGAGGAATGAGGAGGGGGTGCAAAAATTTTCAAAACTTTTTTATTGTAAAACGATGTCCCCATTATTTCGAAGGTTGTGGTGAAATTTTATATATTGGGGGGAAAAAAATCACTGTTAAAACGGAGTAGTTCCAACTTATTTAGTCTTTCTGATCAGAAATTTCTTTATAATCGCAATCTATGACGTTTGAAAATTATTTGTATAAAATTTCATTAAAAGATATCCATTTTCCTAAAAGTTATAAAGGGGAAATGAGATAACAATGTCGGTGGGGCACACATCTGTACTTATGCTAACAGTTCAATGCAGTTCTGTTTACATTACTAAAGTGTTTTGGTCATACACATAACAAGTAAACTTTAAGCCATACATTTATGCATATACGGTATGCCTACACACGTGTGTATCGGAGTTTGTTTCCTCATAACTTTCAGAAAATGGATATTAATCAAAGTTATGAGGAAACAAAGTCGGGGGATGCATACATGTAAAGATAGACAGATAGACATACACATACACATCTACATACATAGAAAGTATGCGCGTATAGAAGCGCATATATATATATATATATATATATAAATTTAAAATGAGGGTGAGAAATTAGATATTAATTTGATTAACATCGATTTCACACCTGTGGTCTAGCATATAAAAAAACTGAACGTTCAGTAAAATTGTATTATATACATATTAGAGGGAAACCAGTATGTGGACACCCTTATGCTAAAAATAGATCCGCTATGGTCTTACCACCAAGAAGACCATAGCGGATCTATTTCTAGCATAAGGGTGTCCACATAGTGGTTTCCCTCTAATATGTGTGTGTGTGTGTATATATATATATATGAGCGCCCGCGTGTGTATATATATAAGCGCCCGTGTGTATATATATATGGTTATGTGTCTACCTATAGGTTTGTGTAGGTGTATATATAATAAGCACGTATACAGAAATGTACAAAACAAAACAAAACGTGTGTGTCTAATAAATGCAAGGCAGGGAATTTCTCAGGCCTCGCTCGAGTCACATAACTTTACAGCCTAATAAAAAGATATATATACATACATATACGCACTTACATACCGAGTTCTATACACCCTGTCTGTCCCAACACACACACATGTAAATGTTTATGGTACCTAATTAAAGCTGGTGCGTCGTTTACTTTGAGGTGAACCAGAAAACATGAAACTTTAAAAAAAAACTCTTAGTACTTACTGTCGCTTTAAATCGGACACAAAACCAAAATAGTGGTTTCTAATTTAAAACAATAACATTCACAAGTGTCTGATATTGCTTGGAAGAAGATTGATAGTAAGTATTCCTTTCTATATTTCTTTTTATCATTTATTTTGTCTTCCTTTATCTGTTTCTGTAATTTTATATTTTCCTTCACTTTCTTCCTTTCGATATTATATTTTCTTTTGTATTTAACAACAGTTTTCGTAATGTCTTTGTATTTGTCGGGGATTAAAATCTTCTTTCACAATAATAAATTCAAGTTAGGCCTTTAAAATAAAGAGAAAATACAGAGAAAAAAAGGAAAACAATTACCTTTTGTTTGGGTCTTTTTTTTAGGGTTATTTTCTATTTTCTTTCTTTTTTTTTTGCTTTAGGAAATAAAAGGCGCAGAATAAAAGCAAATTAGAAAAAGTATTTCATCCATTAACTTGCTAGAAAGAGAAATAGAGAGAAAGCCAGACTTTTTGTAAGTAAAAAGAGAGAGAGACCAAGTCTGAGTGTTAATGAAAGAAGAGGAATAGAGAGAGGCAGAAGTGCCGGACGGCGGCGACGCGCGTGGATCCCCACCCCTTTCAAACTATCTGAGACATCTTTCTTTCTATCCTTTCTTTCTATTGCTTATATTCTTTTTTGCGCTCTCTCTCTCTCTCTCTCTCTCTCTCTCTCTCTCTCTCTTACTTCTTTATTCTGTCTTTTTTCTCTTTGATGCCTCTCTCTTTCTCTCAGTCGTTGCTCTTCCATCTCCCAGACTTTGATTTCATTCTATTTTATTAATTTAATATACATTCTTTCTCTCTATCGGTTTCTCCCTCACCTCTTCCCTCCATCTCTCTCTCTCTCTCAAACCCTTTTATTTTTAAACTATACACATCAAGGACTGTGTAAGTGACGACATTCATGCCTTGCCTACGTACCTAATGGGCAAAACAAAGACTGTGTTGTTATGAAGTTGTCTTCACCTCCACTTGTGGTTTCGAACACGTTTCTTCTGCACAACACTTGGGGAAATTCTATGATACAAAACCACCTGTCCGTTTTCTTTTAAAACCTGTGGTAAACCAAAGCCTTAAGAGTTAAATTCCGTAGATAACAGTTCCTCTTCTTAGGTTGTAGATTTAATACATCACACTACCTTTCCATTAAGTCCCCGCTGTTGTAAACATTCTGACCAGGTCACCTGCCTGGGTCTCACTGCCTCCCTTCCTCTCACACCTGTCTCAGTGATGTTAATCAGATATTTAGACCATTAAGCTGTTGTTTAGAACATAACTTAAAAACAGGATTCTTACGTAAAATGATGGTAAATTGGTTCAGTTTAAACATAAATAAAACGTTGAAACGGACAGTTTTGTATGATAGAACAATAAAGGAATTCGGGGTATTTAAGTGAAACATTTTGTCGTTATTATTATTATTATTAAGCTGGTATTTGAAACATTGCTTAACGAGTTTCCTTATATACCAACTAATTACGATGAAAAGTATTCGTTTATCTCTAAACACTTTCGGACAGGTGGTTTTGTATCATAGAATCAAAAGACCTCATCTTTATTTAATACATGTATCGTGAGCAGGGTTACCTGAGACGGTTCCTCCGACCAGAATAGTTACAGAACAGTCCAAGACTTGAAAGCTGCACCGTAGTGAAGATGGGTGGGAGGTGACAGTGGCATTGGTGGTGGTGGTGGTGGTGGTAGTAGTAGTAGTAGTAGTGGTAGTAGTGGTGGTGGTGGTAATTGTAGTTGTGTTGATAATGAATGGGATTACGATGGAACAGGAGGAGGAAGTGGTGGTGGTGGTGGTGGCCAGTCTCGGGTTTGGATACTTTGAAGAACTGGGTTTTTGTTATGTTTTTTTCAGGTAGTGTTTCAAAAGAAGTAAGGGTACACAGCTTAGAACCCATTATTCTGTAAGAATAGTTGTGTGCTTAAGATGTAAGTTTAGCAACCAAGTGGTCTGGATTTGATTTGTATGATGCCTTGGTTATCTTCTGCCATAGTCTCTGACTCATTAATGACTTTCTGAGTGAAATAGGTAAGACAAACTAATCAGCATGGTGCAAGTATAAGTGTGTAATGCCATGAGTTATCTTCGTTATTAAGGATGTCTGTATAATGGAATGGTTGGTTGAAGAATTCAGCTGGTTTGGGTTCCAATATATGTGTGTTTGCAGATAAAGGGAAAATGGTAAAACCAGGTAGAATTGAATGCGATGATTTATTCAACCCAATAAAGAGCGTTAACACGGCAAAACTGTTGAATACATTTTGATTGATTCTGTCAGAAAACATACATAATGGTTTCTCATGCAATTTGTACTTGAATAGAACAAGAAAACAAATACGTGACATAGATTCTACTGGAAGACAGGAAAGGATGTAATGCGCCAAAGGCTACCTGAAGCTACCTGCAAAATAAACTTCCTCTCTACCAAGATCCAAACACGACCACACATCCAACCTCACTGAAGAATAGCAGGAAAGGTTCCTCTTTTAAAGCTGATGGTAGGCTCCAGTGAACTAACACAAATTTGCCTGCACTCAGCTGGTCTGTCACGTGATGGAGAGTTCAAGGCCAATCTGTACCAAGCAGCTTCACTCTGAGTGCTTTAGCTTCGTTACTATGGCAACAGTTTGGATACTTATTGATCAGAGCATATATATATATATATATATATATAATGAGGTAACGAACATAAAATGATGATGGCACAGGAGGGACAAGTTTTAACAAATGCATGAGTTTAATGTTTAAAAAGAAATTTTAAAATTTCTATAAATTCCCAACCACATGGTTCCTGGTTCAGTCCCACTGTATAGCCCCAGACCAACCAAAGTCTTGTGAGTGGATTTGGTAGATGGACATTGAAAGAATCCCATCGTGTGTATATATATATATATATATAATGTATTGATCTGTGATAGAAAATACAACAAAAAAAGCATTCTGTCTTGTGAGAGATAAATATTATTTATTTAAAGGTCACAATGCATCTCTTAAAGTGCTATTAACAGTTCCATATGTTGAGGAAACTCAAAGATATTCTTGAGGTGCAAACCACATATCATAGCAAACTAAAGAAATTGAATTATAGAAGAAACACGAAAAAACTAAGAAAGTAGGACATAGAAAATGGTGTATGACTAAATCTATGATATGTGAGGCAGAAGTTACTGCAATCCTAAATAATAATACACCTGATAAGAGGACCTAAACTGGATTATGTGAAGGTGAATTTACAAATCGCTATGCCAACCACATAACCTCCTTCTAACATAGGGACAAAAGTAAAGCTACTAAGTTGAAAGATTATGAAACACCGGATGTGATTAGAAGGAAAGTAATTGAGAAACCCATACCTTAGGTGAATGGATCAAATAAATGTAGGCTTTGTTTGACTGATAAAACTCAAATCCTGTTCAGGTCTTTAGGTCCCTAACTCTCAGTTGAACTCCAGGTTACAAATGTTCAGTGGTTGCGTGCATATGTATAATTATATTTTGAAAAATTGGAAAATTCCACCTATTCCTGACTGACTTGGTATCTTTCCAGTCTTATCATTTAAGGTCGAAGTGGGGGGGGTAGCTCTTTTACCTTTTTATTTTTTAGTTTTTTTATTTCTAGTCACTGTTTTTCATCTTCCATTGTTTACTTTCTGCATTTTCTACATGCTGCCATCTCAGTTTTTTGTGTTTCTTCTATTATTCAATTTCTTAAGTTAGTTAAGATATGTGGTTTCTGCCTGAAGGATATGCTTGAGTTTTCTCTACATATGAAACTATTAGTAGCGCTTTAATACATGTATTGTGACCTTTCAATAACTGATATATATGTGTGCATGTGTCTTTGAGTCTATGTTTGTCCTTCCATCACCGCTTGACAAATGGTGCTGGTATGTTTACGTCTCCCTAACTTAGCAGTTTAACAAAAGAGACAGATACAATAAGTACTAGGCTAGATAAATAAGTCCTGGGGTCAATTTGTTCAACTAAGACCCTTCAATGCAGTGCCTCACTATGGCCAGAGTCAAATGACTGAAACATTAAAAAAATAAAGAATATGTGAAGCATATATTATATGTATGTATGTGTGTATATGTGCACACACACACACACAGATACACATACAGATACACATATATATGAATGTGTGTGGGCATAATTGATGTATATATGTACACACATCCATATATATTTACATATACGAGGGGGTCTGAAAAGTTCCTAGCTTTGGGTTAAAGGAAATACAGGACAAGGATCAGTTAATTGTGATTTTATTCAATGTGCTTTCCCCTCTCAGATTCACACACTTATTGCAGTGGCCCTTCAGTTTTTCTCAGCTCCGTAAAAGAACACGGAAGGTTGTGCCTCCAAACCAGGCCTTTTGTGATTCCCTCAAAGCCAGGAACTTTTCAGCACCCCTCATGTGTGTGTGTGTCGTGTTTAAAGTGCACCCTGGAATTCACCTTTCTACTATTATATTATTCCTATCTCTTTGCTATTTTCTGCTCCATTTACAAGTCGTATGTAATTGCCAGTGAAATGTTCCCCATATCTGCCATTACTGAAAAGATAAAAGGGACCTCAGCAGGACCCAGCAAACCAGACTCGGTTTTATAAACATGCTGAGTCATTCTCAGTCATTCTCTACAATTCGTTCAACTATTTCTTCCTCTCTTCTGTGGGTGGGATAGTGTGTGTGTGACTGTCTGGGCATGCGTGTGTGTGTGTGCGTGTATTTATATATGTGTGTTGGTGTGTATGTATATCTGTTTGTATGTATTTATGTATGTGTTGGTGTGTATGTACGTATGTTTGTTTGTATCTGTGTGTGTGTGTGTGTGAGAGAGAGAGAGAGAGAGTGTGTGTGTAAGTGTTTGTGTCTACAAAGTGAGAGAGAAAGCTCTGTTTCTTTCTTAGCACGACCATATGTCATAGACATTAAAGATAAGAAATAAATCCATTAATCCCCCCTTTTTAATCAGATTATCAAGCTTCAATATCTTACATCACCTCAACTCATACTTTTCTTGTTGGAGGAGGATTAGTCTGGGGAAAGAAGATGTGTGCATGGCTTTCACGGGCCCCCTGGGACTTGTGAAATCTTGACAATGAACGCAGAGAATGTCCTTCTTGAATAGCTATAAACTGACAAACTGACAAGATTAAGATTGTTAAGGAGGGAATTCCAAAAGGCTGATAATCTGGGGAGGAAAGACTGGGTGTAGCAGTTAGTAAGGGGTTTCCTACTTCCTTCTGTCCTTGAGCCCTCATCTCTTTGATCGGGATCTTATTAATGCTGTTGTGACCTGCAGTGTAGCTTGAGTATCTTTTAACCTATTTCTTTATTACCCACAAGGGGCTAAACACAGAGGGGACAAACAAGGACAGACATAGGTATTAAGTCGATTACATCGACCCAAGTGCATAACTGGTACTTAATTTATCGACCCCAAAAGGATGAAAGGTAAAGTCGACCTCAGCAGAATTTGAACTCACAACATAACGGCAGAGGAAATACCGCAAAGCATTTCGCCTGGCGTGCTAACGATTCTGCCAGCTCGCCGCCTTTTAACCTGGTGAAGTCCCATCCGTTCCAGGTCTGACTGCACCCACTTACTTCCTCACGGAAATAGGCAAACAAAAGAGGGAAAGAGCGGAAGAGAGAAGATATTGAACGACAGAGTAAAACTTGTACTTTACCTGTCGATCCTGAAAACTACCACCAACGCAATTTGAACTCAGAGTGCACAGGGTTTGGCTGATTACTGCAAAGCAACCTATTTAGTACTCTAACAACTATGTCAATTAGTCATCTTCGTATAGAGCTTAGAAGGAGAAGACATAAAATGGCTCATTAAAGGAGAGCTAAAAATATATTTTGTCCTTGTAGCATTTCACAACGTTACACACCACATGCTTGTGATTGGTGATAACAAGTCCCTAACAATGCAAACAACCAACTCATTTCATACTTCAGGTGATATCTTCAGAATTGACAGGACAATTCCTTCTGCTGTCCCTCTTTTTATATTCTTAATGACCCTCCCCCCCACTTTATATGACAACCAATGCAATGAATGTTCTTGGGAGTTTATAAGCTGACCACCACAAAATTAAGACAATCAAGGAGGGAAATCCAAAGGTTTGATATTCTGGAGAGGAATTGGTTGGGAGTGGTCATTAGTATGGCAGGTGTTCTGGCAGGCAGGCAGGTAGTTAGGTAGGCAGGTAGGTAGGCAGGTAGGTAGGTAGGTAGGTAGGTAGGTAGGTAGGTAATCCACATTTATTTATTATGTTCACAAGTATGTATGGTCATTAGAAAATATGTAAATGTAATTGTATTTCCAGTGAATGTGTCCCTATGTGCAAAAGGAAACTGAGGCAAACATGTTCATATAAACTTGTCCATGATGACTCTTCGGCTCATTCATGTAATGCTCAGGATTCTGTAAGCCTTATTGTACATATATATATATATATATATATATATATATATACACAATAGGATCGCTGCTGCAGAAGACTGCAGACAAGCCAGGAAGAACAGAGCTCACAACCCTGTAGCAGGCGCTACCATTCCCTGTCCATACTGTCAAAGACTCTTTCGGGCACAGATTAGCCTCACTAGCCATCTGCGGACTCACAAAGCAAGCCCACCTCCACCCCAGGATGACTAGATGGTCTTCGTTGCATCAACGGACAATATATATATATATACACACACACACACATCTGTGATTCTGTGATTCTCCACCCACCCCTCTCCAATCCCATATTCTCCTCCTCTTCTCCTTCTTTTATCTCTTATAATTCACCTCTTTGCTTTCCCTTCATTTTCCCCTCCACCCCTCCTCAACCTTCCTTATTCCACCTTCTCCTCCTCCCTCAGCTACACCCCTACCTTATCACCTACCTCCTCTTCCTGCTCCCCCTTTCCTCCCCTGCATCTCTTTCATTCACCTAGTTCTCTTCGCATCTCCTCCCTCCCTCACTCTGTCAGCTACTTTTTCCTTCCTCCCCCCCCTTCTATCACCTTTATTTGACTACTCCTTATACTCCTCTCCTCCCTCCAACCTCCACTTTATCACCTTCTTCTCCACCTCTTCCTTAACCTTATTCTCCAACAATACCCTCAATGTATTACACAATAAAGACAGGTTTATAAACTAACCCACATATCAAAATATCAAAATTGCATCTACTCCTGACATGATAACTATATATATATATATATATATATATATATATATAATATATATATATATAATATATATATATATATATATATATATATATATACATATATATATATAAGTATATATATGTCATCATCATCATCATGGACGCTAAATGATGATGATGATGACATATATATATATATTATATATATATATATATATATATATATATATATACAAATATATATATATATATTTTTGTTTATCCTTATTTTTTTTTCTTTTAGTTAAAGTGTGTTTAATTACTTTTACTTCACATTTCTCATTACTCTATTTACTGCGAGTCATCAAGGTAGCCTTTATGTGGACACTCAGTCTGCTAGTAATAGTAATAATATCTTCTTTCATCATCATCATCATTGTTCAACCGTGGTCGAGACAATGGAATTTACTATGTTACGCCAGACTTCACGATCCATCATAGCATTACGGAGGTCCTGTTGCTGGATGCCTGTATCCCTGAAGATTAGATCAGGGTAGGAGAGTGTGCGCCCTCTGGTATTGTGAGTAGATGGCTTCCAGAGGAGAAGAGTAGAAATTACCTTGTTTTCAGCTCTTCAACAATGTTTCACTTGTTTCGGTCATTAGACTGCTGCTAGGCCAGGGAACAACCTTGAAGAATTTTGGTTCAATGAATTGATCCCTGTACTTTTATTTTTGTTTTTTTATAAGCCTGCTACTTATTTTATCAGTCACTTTTGTTGAACTACTAAGTTATAGGGGCATAAACACACCAGCACTAGTTGTGAAGTGGTGGTGGGACACAAACACGCATGTATACACACACACACACACACACACACACAATGAGCTTCTTTCAGTTTCTATCTACCAAATTTACTCGCAAGGCTTCGGTTAATCTGACACTTGCCCAAAGTTCCACACAGTGGAACTGAACCTGTAATATGCAATATCTTTGACAAAATCCAACTCATAATGTCATCTCAATGCCTAATATGAGTTCATGTCCTTTTCAATTAATTTGTTTGAAAACATGTATAAACTCTGTTAAGACACAAAGAGGAAAACTTATTAATGATTTAATGTGAAAAGTGCACATATGTGACTATCTAAGATCAAAAGGGTTTAAATGGTGAAAACTTTAAAAAAGATGTTCCTACATATAGATGAGCAAAGTGGCAGGATGTTCCACATCTGAACTTGAAAAGTTGGGCAGCATTTGGTGGATTTGCCAGCTTTAGGAATTTAAAAACTAACAAAAAAAAAGTCATTATAAAAACTAAAATTGTAGTCAAGAGTTCAATGTTTGTTTTCTGTGGTAGTAAAACATAACCCCTGTGCAGAAACGATGTACTTTATCATGTGTCTGCTGAGAAATCTCCAGGCAACATACAGAGACTTAATCAGAAAATGCAAGAAAACTCTGGAGAACAATACAGCAGGAACTAAACAAGAAGGTTAAGGTGACTGGACCAAGAATTGAGAATGAATGACGGAACTATATTGAAAAATGCACTGGAACAGAAATCTGATGACAACAAATGAGCAATAGGTAGGTCTAAGTTGACATGACAATGACGTATAAGCAGGAACAATAACAGGACAACGAAAGGGTTGACGTATAGGATGAACAGGGTTGTGTCCATCCCAGGTCATTAACAGGTATATCTGATGACAACAAGTCTAGTATTATACAAAACCCAGAGTTATGTGACCTATTTTGTTTGTATAATTTTTTAGTTGAGTAATATTTTTTTCTTTTGTTTTGCCTATGAACCACACCCAATTACATATATGTGAATGTGTATATATACACACATGCATATATATATATATATATATATATATATATATATATATATATATACATATAGAATAATTTTTACTTATAAATCATTTTTTAGTGTTTAATGAGGGTGACATGGTAGTGAATCACCCTCGCTTGGCGATGAGGATTCAGATGTCCAGTCAACCAAGTCATTAATTCTTGAAATAACATATAAGTGGCTGAGTATTCCATCCTTAGTGTAATACTCTAACAGTATCAGCATAGCCAATGCCAGCGGTGCCTTGACTGGCACCTGTGCTGGTGGCACGTAAAAAGCACCCACTATACTCATGGAGTGGTTGGCGTTAGGAAGGGTATCCAGCTGTAGAAATACTGCCAGAGCAGACTGGAGCCTGGTGCAGCCTCCTGGCTTCCCAGACCCCAGTCGAACCGTCCAACCCATGCTAGCACGGAAAACGAATGTTAAACGATGATGATGATGATGATGATGATGATATATACATACATATATATATATATATATATATATATATATATATATATATAAGTATATCACAATTTAGATTTGTTGAAATATGTTTCTCACATATTTCAACTGCTAAAGGAAAATACACAGCAGTTACCTTGGAGAATAAATCTCTTTTATGGTTAAAAAGGTGTGAAAACACTCCGTTCATTCAGTGTCAGCTTCTCTCAGGAATCTTAGTCATCGATGTTCCAAGTTAGTTAACTCTTGTCAATCAGGTGTACCTGAGAGGGACAATCCTGAACGAACTGACAAAGATTATGGCTTTATATATAATTCAGCCAACATATTGACTGATTTGCACTAGTAGATTGCACGATCGGAGTAAATGCACTGAGCAATGTTTATGTAAAATCCCAATTTCGGTTAGTTGAAACATGTCTGTCACATATTTCGATTGCTGAAGGCATAAACACTGCAGTTCAGTTGAAATATGTGACAAACATATTTCAACTAACCTAAATTGGGATTACACGTAAACACTGCTTAGCACATTTACTCCCATGTATATATATACACATATATATACATATATATATATATATATATATATATAATATATATATATGTGTGTGTGTGTGTGTGTGTGTGTGGTGTGTGTGTGTGTGTGTGTGTGTGTGTATGTTTATATATGTGTATGTTTATATATATGTGTATACATATATGTGAGTGTGTGTATATTATTATAATTATTATTATTATTATTATTTTTTATTATTATTATCATTATTATTATTATTATCATTATTATCATTATTATTATTATTATCATTATTACTATTATTATTATTATTTTTATTATTATTATTATTTAATAAACACAGTTTATATTTCTATGAACTACTAATTGTTTCATTTGATGAAAACAACTCAGATAGCATTTTACAACATGTCTGGGGCCTTCACACAATTCTCGGAGAGTCTGAAGATTGCATGAAGACACCAGACATGTTATAAAATGCTGATTTGTTTTCATCACATGAAACTATTAGCAGCTCATAAAAATACGTGCTGCGTTTATCTAATAACATGTATCTCTCACTAAAAGATGTACTTTTCTTTTTGTTGATCTTACCATCACAAAGCAGTACACTATATATATATATATATATATTTTGTATGTATGTATGTATTTAACCACATGACTTTGTGACTTCTAAAGGGTTGTGCGCATTTTGCAACCTTTTCCATGTAAAATTAATTTCAGTATGGAAGAAATTACACGTATTTATTTGCATTTAATATGCAAGCTCAGCATTATACATTACAACTGTATATTCACAATTAATGCCATTAATTTGTGAATATACAGTTGTAGTGTATAATGCTCACCATACATTGCGAAACAGCTGTAACCTTATGGAAGTCACATGGCTACATAAATATATATTTACCTCTCATACCTCCAGAATTTACAGCTTTTGTTGTAAAGCATAAAATAAAAGTCACCCTTACCTCATGTTGCAATTGGCACCCAGCCCCACCCCCAAAGCATTGGGTTATGGGTAATCAGTAAGACCTCACAGTTGTATATTCACATGTAAGCTCTCCCCAACCTCTGGCCAAAAAGGTCTCCTCCCTTGTCACAGACCCATAAGAAAAGAGACTCTTTTCAACCTCCCACTTCTGGTACCTTCAATATGTCACCTCCTCTCCCTCCCAGTCACTCATCCTTCTTCCACACGCTCCTCTGATCTAAAGATTGCTGCTCCTTGATTCTATTTCAAAATCATCCATCCATCTGGGCAGAGTGACATTCCCATTAGGTCTCTGTAGGGTCACAGGGCCAGCCTCTTCCTCTCCTTCATCATTAGAGGAGTTATTCACCCTTCAAGTGTCCAAGACATAACACAGAATTCCATCCACTGATACATTATTCAGAGTACTCATTGTGACCACCCTTCCTTTCTTCCACTGTTTTATGCTCTGAGCATTCAGGGACTTTGCCCACCCTTCGTCTCTGACCAGTACAAATGCAACAACACCACACTTGGGTGTCTTCATCTGTACTGGAATATAGCCCTTGGCAGGTCTGACTCTTCAGTTTTCTCCACCCTGGGTAACATCTTGTACCAAAAGACTGTCTTCATGGAAGAGATTCATCCCCTCTCAGTCATACATTGGTGCCATTCCACAATCAAGTTTCCACCGGGCCTGTATGCAGCTCTGAGAAAGCATCTCATGTTTTACCTTTTGAGCATCCCCCTCAGCTGCTTTGGGTGAAAAACTATGCTATTATCCATCAATAGCTCTTTTACAGGCCCCTTTCCAAGAATACTGCATTCAGCACTTCTGTGATTTTGGCCAGTCTCCACCCTGATCTCTCTCCATATAGCTTTTACTTGCCACCGGCACGGGGGCCAGTCAGGCGGTACAGGCAACGACCTCGCTCGAATCTTTTTACACAAGCCAATGGCACAGGTGCCAGTAAGGCAATGCTGGTAACGATCCCGCTCGAATGGTGCTTCCTACATGCCACCGGCATGGAAGCCAGCTAGCAGCTCTGGCAACGATATATATATATAAAGATGTACACACACACACACACACATATATATATATATATATATATATATATATACAAAATAAGAAAATGGAGAAATACATCTAAATCATTTATCAACTACCAGATAATACCCAATCATATACTTTATTAAACCACTACATAAGAACATTAGGGTTAAACATAAAAATATATAACAAAACAGCGTACATGAATGAGTAATAGAATACAATAAGAACAATCATTATAAGAGGATATAAATAAATATATATAAATAGATATAAATATAGTGTATATTTATATTTATATCTATTTATATTTATTTATTTATACCCTCTTATAATGATTGTTCTTATTGTATTCTATTACTCATTCATGTACGCTGTTTTGTTATATATTTTTATGTTTAACCCTAATGTTCTTATGTAGTGGTTTAATAAAGTATATGATTGGGTATTATCTGGTAGTTGATAAATGATTTAGATGTATTTCTCCATTTTCTTATTTTGTATTTTTAATTTGTGGTAAAAATAATTTTACCTTTGCCCATGTAATACAGTAAATGAATTAATTGCATCGCAATTCTTAACATTTATGTATTAACTTTGTTGGGTACTTCACTAGCAGTATATTGGATATATGTTATCCCATGGAGGGTTGAATTTGCAACCCCTATCTCAATTTGTATATATATATATATATATATTATATATATATATATATATATATATATATATACATACACAGATGTGTTTATATAATATATATATATGTATACATAGATGTATCATCATCATCATCGTTTAATGTCCGCTTTCCATGCTAGCATGGGTTGGACAATTTGGCTGAGGTCTGGCGAACCAGATGGCTGCACTAGACTCCAATCTGATCTGGCAGAGTTTCTACAGCTGGATGCCCTTTCTAAAGCCAACCACTCCAAGAGTGTAGTGGGTGCTTTTACGTGCCACCAGCACGGGGACCAGTCAGGTGATACTGGCAACAGCCTTGCTCAAATGATGCTTTTTATGTGCCACATGCACAGGAGCCAGTCCAGTGGCACTGGCAACGACCTCGCTCGAATGTTTTTTCACGTGCCACCAGCACAAGTGCCAGTAAGGTAACGCAGGTAACGATCACGGTTGAATGGTGTTTTTTACATGCCACCGGCACGGAGGCCAGCTTACACACACACATATAAACATATATATATATGACAATTTTTAACATCTATGTATTAGTCTTGTTGGGTACCTATCTGGCAGTATATTGGATATATATTATCCCATGGTGGGTTGAATTTTCAACCCCTATCTCATTTTATATAAACAGAGGGATATATATACATAGATGTATATATAGATGTATATATATATATATATTATATATACATATACATATATATATATATATATATACATACATATATATATACATACATATATATATACATACATACATACATATATATATACATAATATATATATACATACATATATATATATATATATATATTATATATATATATATATATATACACATACATACATCTATGTATATATACATACATATATCTATACATACATACATATATATACATACATACATACATACATACATACATAACCTCTCTCACACACACACACCACCACCATTGCTCTCTCTCTGTCTCTTTCGCTTTTACGCCGACTTCAAAAGATCCCCCACACACATACATATGTAAAAAAAAAATAATAATAAATTTTTGCGGAAAGCGATGATCTTCTTCAGAAACATAAATAAATGCACGTCTTGTATTTTGACATTTATGGTATTTATGTTGAATGTTTGCCCAAGCGAGAGACCTCTGGAAGTTGTCCATAGGTCCTGGGCCGAAAGTCCTTCGATGCAGGTTGGCAAGCTGACTTTCATCGAAACCTAGAGTCTTCCCCGGGCCGTCATTACACTTGCCGTCTACCAGCCTTCCATAGTACGCCGGGGTGGAGTCCCCTCTGTCTACATTGCTCGTTCGCGGGGGAAGCACGAGCACCTGTCGACACTCTGCTTACCAAGCTCCCAGCCTTGGTCTACGCCTGATCGAGCTTTCCAGTTTACCAAAAGAGGTGAACCTGGGTAAAATCTCGTCAACGAACGGAGACCACACCCGCTCACAATCCAGGTAGAGCCGGAGATGCCTCAACCTCAGCGCAGGTCTGAACATCTCTCGTCACAATTGGAAAATTTGCTCAACATATGACAGGGGAAACAACTCTTAACTAATTGTAATTATCTAAATACATTTTCACCGCCATGAAATTTCTAACGACTATTATTTTTCTTATATTTATTTATAGATAATCCAAATTTTACAACCAATTCTTGAAAAGAAATACCAAGCACAGTTACCCAAGAAAAGAGGGTCATATTCTTTTTAACAAAAATGTTTCCTCCAAACTAAGTAACTGGGATTATATTGCCTGGAAGTTATTTCCAAGGAGGATTCTTTCTCAGCTTCACCGCAAACGCAGTTTTTGTATTTTTGTAAACTTCGAAGAAAAACTGAAATTTTAATTAAAATCAGCAAAAATTACTTTATTTGGATTGTTTGAATTTGCTAAAGAGAAACAAACGAAATGGCTTTTCCCAAGAAATCATCAGGAGAGAAAAAGGAATCCGGTCAGTAATTATAATTAATTATAATTATTTGATTTTCTTTGTTTATTTTTGTAAATTTTGTTCTTTTCACTAAATCACTGCAAATACAATAGAACTGTTAATTTAATTAATTAATGTTCAATACAACATATCCAGAGTTCATTTAATCGTTCTTGTACTTTACTAAAGAATAAAAAGATAGAGTAGACTTCGGCGTGGTTCGAACTCGGAACGTAAACCTTTGTGACTCGAGTGTTTACAGAAAAACAACGAAAAACTAAAAATCATTTATAGGTATCTTATTAAAGAATATTCTCTCTGTGGAATCCACAGGCAAAAGCAAGTCGCTGCAATCCCGAAATCAATTCAAAGGAAACCTGAGATGCATATTTTATATATGCATCTATGGAAGGTTCGCAGAAACAAAAAAATCTTGTGCTTTTAGTCCCTTGTGGGCAATAAAGAAATAAGAAACAAAAAATTGAGTGCTCTAATGATTGATCATGAACAGTAAGTAGTTTGCTTACGAACCGCATGGTTCCGGGTTCAGTCCCTCTGTGTGGCACCTTGGGCAAGTGTCTTCTACTATAGCCTCGGGCCGACCAAAGACTTGTGAGTGGATTTGGTAGACGGAAACTGAAAGAAGCCCGTCGTATATATGTATATATATATATATATATATATATATATATATATATATATATGTATGTATGTATGTATGTGTGTGTGTGTGTCTACACAACACATCTGCTCAAGACTGCAGACGTTTTGCATTGGAACTTCACACTTTTTCTGCGACAGACTTCCCCTCCGGAACAAAAAAATACTTATGTACCTTGGACTGAGCAAAAGACCATCTGGCCATTTTGAAAACATCCTTGAGCAGCTCTGGCCAAAAAACAGAGGTTCTGAATTGGCCATTTGTGCAAGAACTAACAAAACTTAAAGGCCTTAAAATCTTGTGGAGGGGAAAAAAATCATTTATTGGACAAGTAACGCTGCTGTTTCTCTGAAGCAGATTTAGGTTTTCAATATTACTGAATATTTGTTCCCTTGAGGAGTCCATGTTCCAGTACTTTGAACCAGTTAAGGTTTTTCCTATTTCTCTCAACCAGAAAAAAAAAAGCATTTTCCCCTCAGCAATGGCCAAATTTAGAAATTACGAAAATTATGATACTTTGTGCGTAAGCAACAGCAGACTGAGAATCATTTTCCCCATTTTCACAAACTATGACTATTATTCAAAAAAATTGATAAGAAAATTTTTTCCAAATAAACAAACTTTATGTTTGATTTTTGCATAAATAAAATACTGTGGAATGGCCCTAATACTGGCAACATGAAAAAAAAGCACCCAGTATATGCTGTATAGTGTTTAGTGTTAGGAAGGGTAT
The DNA here is from genome assembly GCF_006345805.1 of Octopus sinensis. Taxonomy (NCBI): domain Eukaryota; kingdom Metazoa; phylum Mollusca; class Cephalopoda; order Octopoda; family Octopodidae; genus Octopus; species Octopus sinensis. The sequence continues at coordinate 3,436,885 of NC_043020.1, read as the reverse complement.
CCAACAAGCGAAACCAATGTCTAGATTGGTAGACACTGGAGCACAGTCCTTGGACCCATTGGATCCTCTTAAACCATCCAGTCTGTGCCAGTATGGAACATGGATGTAAAAATGATGACAATGATGAGTTGACTGACCTATTGTCAAATATATTCCAGCCCCAGGATTATCTCACTTTTAATTTCAAACTGTTTATGTAGGACTCCTCATCATTATCGCTTAACATCCGCCTTCCATGCTGTCACGGGTGGCTTGGTTTCACTAGGACCTGGCCAGGTAGAAGTCTGCACCAAACTTCTGCAACTGTTTTGGGAGGATTTTTACAGCTAGATGCCCTTCTTAACACCAACCACTCAGCAGAGTGGACTACAATATCTAATGTGTCGAGGGATGGTTTAAGATGTTAGTCAAGGTTTTCACTCTATGTGACCAGAAGTTGGTAAAGCTTTCAACGATCACAAAATAACTGTTTGATTTCTGTTGTGTTATCTTCACCCAAACTGTAGGTCGAATCCGTGAAGCTGACAAGAAACGGATTCTTGATGATGCTGCTCGGAAACGGCGAGCAAGGAAAGCATTGGAGGCCCTCGAATCTGACAACTTCCAGGCTGATCCACATGCGGATTTGAAAATGAGTAAGAAGGCACCCAAATTTGAAGAATACATGGATATTATGAATTCTGGTTGGTATTATCATTATTATTATTATTATTATTATTATTATTATTATTATCATTGCCTTTGCACAGCTTCTAATGCTGGAGATGTACTGCAGTGTCAGCTGTTCACTACAAGTGAACTAAGGTAACACCTCTTATTTTTCAAGCACCTTCCGGAGTATTCGAGTGGTTCCAAGCAGTGCTGTTTTCTGCAAGTGCTTCACCCTTATTGCAGCCCCTATTTGTTCCGCATACATCTCAAGATTTTTACTCACTGTTCCCAGGGCTCCAACAATTATTGGTATTACTGCTACCTTTTTCATCGACCACAACTGCTTAACTTCCCAAGCTAACCTGTCATATCTCTTGACTTTTCTTTCTTCCTTATCGCATACCTTGTTGTCAGCTGGGCATGGTATATTTATGATCCAGCATAGTTTGCTTTCTTCATTAATTAAGACTACGTCCGGCTTCCTATTTCTGTCTCATGGTCGCACTGGATCATAAAATCCCATAGGATCTTTGCATTTCCATTTTCGACGATGCCTTCAGGTTTGTGGTCATACCAATTTTTTGCTCTGTCAAGTCCATACTTGTTGCAAAGTGTCCAATGGACAAGCCTGGCTGTATTGTCGTGGTGCCTTATTATTATTATTATTGAGAGAGCAGTGCATGCCATCAAAGTGACACTGGGGTAAAATATACAAAGCCCAATATACCCATCATGACTACCCGTCTGATAAGGGTACACCAGGCACATGCATCACAACCATATATGCGCGACATCGTAATCTCATATCAAGATAAACAGTGCATGACCTTGCAGGTGGGGCCCAGTTAGAATTTTCTTCTGGTCGAGTAACCCATCCAGCTCAAAAGGTCCCTGAGGGTAGATATATAGAGGGTAGAGATCTAAATAACAAAGTGAACTCAGTGATAAAAAATCTACAGATGGAGGAGAACATACTACCACCATGTTCTTAATGATGAAATTAACCTCTCTGTCTATATATCTACCGTCTTTGTAATATTGGCAAATGAAATAAGTATAAAAATGTACATTGTCCATTTAATTAAAAAATTCTATATGTGGCTGAAGATTGCTCAACATTTTAAAACTGATGTAATATTTACACTGTTTAATAAAATGAAGTAGCATGAAACGATTGTACTACTCTACCTTGGATATCCTTGTTGCTTATTTTGATTATAATCACCCCATTTGATTTATATGGATAATATACAAAATTCTGGTGCCTTTAACTTTAGTACCATGTCCATCTGAATCTAAATTTTGCTATATATATATCCATATATCATTATTGTTGTTTGCAGGAATTGGACGTAAGAAGAAGAAGAACAAAGTGGACCAACTGAAAAGATGCAAAAAGTCTTTCAATGCATTGTTGGAAGAAGAGGTGAGAAGTCTTCTGTTGTTTCTTGTTAACCCTTTCGTTACTGCATTTATTTTGAGATACGTATGTGTGTGTATATATATATATATATATATATATATATATGATACAAGAAAAAGAACTAACCGTATATGAATATCTTTCTATTTTTATCTGTCTTTCTGCTGTTTATCCTTGATTCATAAAAAATATATTAAATCATTTGCTTAACTTCATTTTTGCCAGTTATCGATAATCTATGTTTTTCCTTTTCTCTCATTCCTTTTCTGCAGCAAATGGCCATCAAAAAGACACCAAATTATTTCTCTGCTGTGGTTCCACCATCGAAATTTCCAGAAAAGCACTTCTGTGCCATTTGTGGATATCCTTTTACCTGCCGTTTGATTCTTTTAGCTTTGTCTTTTATTCCTTTCAGTCACTTAACTGCGACCATGCTGGGGCACTGCCTTGCAGGGGTTTTACTCAAACAAATCAACCCCAGGATTTTTTTTTTAGCTTAGTAATTATTCTATCAAGCTCTTTTGCTGAACCACTAAGTTACAGTGACATAAACATACCCACACCAATTATCAAGTAGTGGTGGGGGACAAACACACACACACACATTTGGTTAATGAGTGACAGAAGATGGAGAATTTTTACAAATCACTGCAATTGTTTCGACACGTCTAGCATTAATCCCTCATGGCTGGGATACTTAACGACTGGTTCGCATCCGATGGTGCAGATGTGTCTCTTCAGGTGAAAAATGGATATAACTCACTAAATAACAGTTCTACAGTGTATCTTCTCATTTCATATAAATATATACATGTGTATTTAAATAGGTATATATGTACATATTTGTGTGTGTGTGTATATATACAAAGACACACACAGTATTTCTTATGTATATACTTGTACACACACACACACATATTTGGTTAATGAGAGACAGAAGATGGAAGATACGAGAATTTTTATTAATCACGACAATTGTTTTGACCCATCTAGCATCGATCCCTCACAGGTGGGACACTCAACACTGGTTCAGGAGCATCTAATTGTGCAGATGTGTCTCTTCAGGTGATAAATAGATATAACTCGTTAAAATAACTGTTCTGCACTGCATCTTCTTAATTGGTGTAAAGAAAAGCAGCAAATTAAAGGATATGGCTTTATTTATATAGAGAAGATCAATAATAAAATCACAGATGCAAAAACGAAACGAACACACAATACATCCAAAGTATTAAAAATAACCATTAACAGATATGGATGTATAAACGCCCTTGTGCAAGTTGTATGGCACCTGTACAGGTACATACAGGTCCTTTCCACTTTCTTACATGCATGAATAAATTTTTCACTATAGACCTTGGTGGTCGTAAAGACACTATATCAGTGGATAGACCAAAAAAGGCCTTCATAGAGAAAACTGTCCCTGTTCCCACTGCAGACAGCACATACACAGCCTGAACACCCATCTTCACCTTCCATGGGATTGATCAGGTACTGGACAAGGATTCTGGATTATTTTTTGAGTTTTTTTACTTTAATGTTGAGAGCGGTTGGGTTCATTTTTAGTATTCACGTTTTTGAGAGCAGTTGAGTTTATTTCAGATCTTCTCATTTTAAAAATCATCTCCAGCTAATCGTTGAGAAGACATTGGTGTTGCCTTGGTGGAGATTTGCACTCTCTGAGTGCTCTTGTTGTTATTATTATTATTATTATTATTATTATTTACATATGTATCACTCAAGCACCTTAACAATTATAACATTTCCATCTAATTACAAGTGTGTATCCTGTGGGGCACGCTACTGTTGTACAAAGTGTCTTGGAACACATCAAGACACACGGTGAGTTTCATCAGGTTTAATTTCTTCTTTTTTCTGTAATTCGTCTCTCTTTCGTTATATACGTGTGTGTATATATGTATATATATGTATATCTATGTGTGTGTATACGTGTGTGTTCATTCATCATCATTGTTTAACATCCACTTTCCATGGACAGTTTGACAGGAACTGTCCAGGCAGAAGACTGCACTATACTTCTGTGTCTGTTTTGGCATGGTTTTAATGGCTGGACACCCTCCCTAACACCACCCATCTCGCAGAGTGGACTGAGTGCTTTTTCTGTGGCTCCAGCACGGGCTTATATGTCCGCCAGACTGATAAGTGATTTGGTGTCTGGCTGGTTTTCTGAAGTTTGTGTTGCAGATCATGAGATCATTTGCATCACAGGATTCCAGTAGCCTTGTTCCCTCCTCATTCCTGGGACCAAAGCCAATACCATCATGCACACCATGGAATCCATGAGAATGCTGCCCAATGTGTCCCTGCCACAATAACATCTCTGTCATTTCTTGTTGAGGTAACATGCAGAAGGACCTCGCAAAATTGGTCCTCAACCAACTCAGACTGTGGGGCATAGGCAGAAATAAATGTAACTATTAATTTATCTCTGATAAGTCTCAGCTTGATTGCCCTATCACATGCTCTGACTTCCTCAATTACCTTATCTACCCACTTTTCTACTAAGAGTATTCCTACACAACCCACTGCATTATTTCTACCTTCCCAATTTTGAGGGGAGGGGTTAAGTCAATTACATTGACTTTAATGCTCGTATGATACTTATTTTATTGATCCTGAAAGGATGAAAGGCAAAGTCAACCTCAGCAGGATTTGAACTCAGAACATAAAGACAGATGAAATGCCACTAAGTATTTTTTCTGGTCTGCTAACGATTCTGCCAGCTCACCGCCTTATTTCTAAATTAATATTATAAAATATTATCTTTAGTTTAAAAATCTAGGTATGTAGATAGGTAGGTGGGTGCAAATCTCGTTGATTACTATGTACACATCTAAAACTTTGACAGCTGAAGGTGATCAAAGAGTAAACCAATCAAAATGAAGAGGTGTAAATATTTGTAAAATACACATTCTAAAGATGAAGTTAATTAAAAGTTTGATGGGAAATTATTATTGAACTTGTAATTTAATTTTATTTTCTTACTCATTTAGATGTCTAAAATATACTGCGTGATGAGCTGATGATGATGATGATGATGATCAGAAGGAGCCATATTTAAAGGTGTCATGTGAAGCCACTGGAGTAAAAGGTAACAGAACATGACCAACAGATCCACAGTTCATTCCGTTTACCTGCACACATCAGGTGAAAGAAAAAAAAAAGAAGAGGAATAAACAAGAGAATTGGTGGTTTTTATTACAAGCTACTTTTGCTGTTTGAAATGTGATGAAAATATCAGGTAAAACAGCAAAATGTACCATTGTTACTGTTTCATACTAAACACAATTAGTGATGGAAAAGTAACGAGAAACAGTTTTTTAATCTAAAGTTGGAATCTGTCTGACTTTGTAAATAACAGCTTTTTCTTTTTTCTTTTGCAATAAACCAAATAATCTTAAAAGAATCTCAATGACTTCAGTACTCGTTGTTATTTTAACCCTTTGGCATTCAGATTATCCTCTCAAATGTAACGATTCTTTATTCATATTGTTTGGAATTAGTCATGCATTACCTTGTGACTTAGAGTTATTTTTTACTTATTGCATTTGTCTTCACAGGGCAGAAAAACCAAATGTCAAAAGGAATGTAAAAGCTACAGGATATCAACTCTCTCTCTCTCTCTCTCTCTCTCTCTCTCACTCACACACAAACACATACATATGCATCTGTATGTTGTCTCAGCATGTCTTCACATTGACACCTTTTGGGCAAAAAAAAAACAAGATGACATCAGGAAGGGAATCCTTTCATAGAATAGTTTCTAAAGAAATCATGTCCAGTCCATACCAGGATGGAAAAGCCTACTCAAAAATCGATGTGTTTACTCACACACACAAATACACACACAAATTGGACGGTTGCCCATCAATCAAACTTCATCACTCACCCAACATTGGTCAACTCCAATCTAAAGCAGGTGACACTAGCACAAATGCCATTCACTCTGAACTTACATGGTTCCAAAATGAACTTCTTAACCCCACAACCATATTTCCACCAATAAAGGACACATCTAAGGGCCATGAAAAAATGAAAACAAACAAATAAATATTTTATAATTTATTAAATCCATCTTTTCTGGTCCTGCCTCTTTTTTTTTTTTTTTTGTTATCCTTTGTTATGAAATCCTATTTCTTTACTGCCCACAAGGGGACAAACACAGGGGACAAACAAGGACAGACAAACAGATTAAGTTGATTACATTGATCCCATTGCATAACTGGTACTTAATTTATTGACCTTGAAAGGATGAAAGGCAAAGTCGACCTCGGCAGAATTTGAACTCAGAATGTAATGGCAGACGAAATACAATGTTATGAAATCCAATGTGGTTGGCATTGATCTTCAACCAATCCCAATAAGATCTCTTCAGTCGTACTCTGATCCGATGGCAACGCTCACCTCTTCAGGATGGATGTAAGTAGAATGATACCACTGATTGGTGTCCAATATAACTAAAAGACAAAAGGAAATAAAGTATCATAAATATAAATATTCACAGATTTATAAGCAAAGCACATATTCATGATAACACATAATTCACAGGAAAATATATTCTTTTATTTGTTTCAGTCATTTGACTGCAGCCATGCTGGAGCACCGCCTATAGTCAAACAAATCAACCCCAGGACTTATTCTTTGTAAGCCTAGAACCTATTCTATCAGTCTTGTCAGTCTTGAAGCAGTCCTGGAACTCTTGCAAAGCAATGCCTTTTAACACCTCTGTCGATTTTTTTTTCTTCACCTCTTCTGCATCTGCAAAGCGTTTTCCTTTAAGGACTTTTTTCATTTGGGGTAACAGAAAAAAGTTACAGGGAGCAAGTTTGAGTGAATAGGGAAGGTGGGTAAGCAAGGCCATGCCATTTTTGACAAAAACTTCTCACACTCAAGGCAGGGTGTATGCAGGCCCATTGTCCTGATGAAACCACCACTCTGCACTTTCCCACAGGTCAGAGCATTTTTGTCTCACTGCATCTTGTAAACACTTCAGAACTGCCAAGTAAAACGCCTGGTTTGATCAGGAGGAATAAATTCTGTTGTGGACAATTCCTTTTGCATCAATGAAACAAATCAGAATCGTCTTGACGTGCTTCTTTGAGGCATGGTGACATTGAATTCTTCGATTGCCTTGATTGCTGCTTCCATTTCTGGGTTGTAACCATAGCATCAGCTTTTGTCACCAGTGACGACCTTTGGAAAAAGGTCCAGATCAACTTCCAACTGTTATTTCAGTTGTGATTGCTTTTGACTTTCCATGAGCAAGCGAGGCACAAATTTTGCTGCAACATTTTTCATTCACATTTCCTTTCTCAAAATTCTTTGGCTGGAGATCCAGGATACACCAGTCATATCAACAAGTTCTACAATTGTTCAGCAACAGTCCTCCAAGATCAGTTCGTGAATTTCCATGGTGTTTTCATTCATTCAGGAGGTCAATGGTTGCCCTGAACGAAGTTGGTCTTCAAGTGACAAAAGACCATTCCTAAAGCATGAAAATCTCAGAATCTAAATTACAGGAACCAATATCACAAAACATTTTGTTCTACAGTTCTCTGTTAATTTTCCTATCTAATGGTCTCTGTGATGATTTATAATAATTTTGGGGGATGTACTCAAAGAACCTTAGAGTTAATCTAGCAAAAACCAAAGTCTTAGGAAGAAGGAAAGCAGACAAATCACAAATCACTTCAGGAAGATGGCCCTGCTTGATCTGTAGAAAAGGCGTAGATAGAAACTCCGTAAGATATACCTGGTATAAGCTATGGTGCAGCAATATTAGAGAAAGATTAACAGGGAAAATAGTTTTCATGTGTGGAAGGTGCACAGGTACAATTAACACTAAAAATGTACACCAAATGCCAGGGAGGATACCTGGAAGTAGTTGATAGCTTCTGTTACCTAGGTGACCAAGTCGGTAGCAGAGGTGGATGCTCCAAGACCATAACTGCTAGAATAAGAATAGGCTGGGCAATATTCAGAGAGTTCCTACTTCTGTTAGGCAGATTGTATGATGCCTCTGTGTGAACAGTTATGTTACATGGCAGTGAAACATGGGCTGTGACTGCCGAGGACATGCATAGGCTTGAAAGAAATGAAGCCAGTATGCTTTGCTGGATGTGCAATGTCAGTGTGCATACAGGACAGAGTGTAAGCATCTTGAGAGAAAAATGGTGCACAAGAGGCATCAGATGTGGTGTGCAAGAGAGACGACTGCATTGGTATGGTTATGTGATGCATATGGATGAGGACAGCTGTGTGAAGAAGTGCCAATCTCTAAAAGTGGAGGGAATCCGGGGTAGAGGGAGACCTAGGAACGGTGGTGAAGCATGATCTTCAAATGTTGGGTCTCACGGAGGCAATGACTAGGGATCGGGACCTTTGGTGATATGTCATGCTTGAGAAGATCTGTCAAGCCAAGTGAAATCATAACTGTGGTTATGTTGTCAGTGTCACATGACTGGCACCCATGCTGGTGGCATGTAAGAAGCACCTTTCGAGTGTTGGGCCCCACAGAAGCCATGACAAATAACCAAGACCATTGGCAATATGCTGTGCTTGAGAAAAAGGCCAGTCAAGCCAAGTGAAATTGTAGTTGCGACAGATACTGGTATCATGCAACTGTCACATGTGCCAGTGCCACACAAAAGCACCCATTACACTCACAGAGTGGTTGACATTAGGAAGGGCAACCGTGCCAAATCAGGCTGGAGTCTGGTGCAGTCCCTCAGCTTACCAGCCCTGGTCAAACTGTCCAACCCAAGCCAGCATGGACAACGGATATTAAACGATGATGATGATGATGATTATGTTTCTGATTTAGGTACAATGACAGCAAGTTTAAAGAAGGGAGTTAGTTAGTACCATCTGGCGGTACTAGACTGGTCCTTTATTTTATGGATTCTGGAGGGACGAAAGGCAAAGTTAACCTCAGTGGGATTTCGATTCAGAAGATAAAAAAAGCCAGAACAAATACTGCAAGGTATTATCTCTGTTACTAATGTTTGTATGAAGCAACAACGACAAGAACAACAAAGTGAAAAATGAGAGTGACTCACGAATATCTCCAGTTTCCATGGTAGCATTCAGAGTATATTTGCATAAATGTTCACACTCTGGAGGAACAATAAGCATAAATGTTTTCTTACCAGCTATCATAGCTTGCCATGATGGGCGTTTTACTGCATCAATCTATAAATAGAATGAGGATGGTGCAACTGTTGAGAACAAGATGAGGATTAACTTCACTTGAAGTTACAGAAACATATTGTTTAAATGGAAATTGTAGTTGTGATACCTGTGCCAGTGGCACGTAAAAAGCACCAACCGATTGTGGCCGTTGCCAGACTCCCCTGGCACGTAAAAAGCACTATCCGTACATGGTCGATGCCAGCGTCACCTTGACTGGCTTCTGTGCTGGTGGCATATAAAAAGCACCAACCGATCGTGGCCACTGCCAGCCTCCCCTGGCACCTGTGCCGGTGGCACATAGAAAGCACCCACTACACTCACGGAGTGATTAGCATTAGGAAGGGCATCCTGCAGTAGAAACACTGCCAGATCAGACTGGAGCCTGGTGCAGCCTCCTGGCTTCCCAGACCCCGGTCAAACCGTCCAACCCATGCTAGCGCGGAAAACGGACATTAAACGGGGATGGTGATGATGATGGGAACACCATCATCATCACATTTGTCATGTTTGACCAAATGTAATTGTTATGAATAAAAACTTCCACTCACCCACATAAAGTCTATACATGTATAAACGTGTGTGTATGTGGTGTGTACACACATGCATATGTCTAAATTTAACAGAGCAAGGTATTTAAGAAGTAATTATATATCTATGTAACTTTTACTAAACCAAAGATTTTCAAGAAAAAATCTTTGAAATTCCAATTTGCAAAAAAACATGTTGTTTCTGGTCCTTTGTTAATGCTGTTTTCAACTGCACAAAATGAATCTTAATTCACTGCAACATCTACTTTGTGTTTCCATCTATAAATATATTCATGACTAATTTCTGACTCAAATGAGTGTATTCGTTTCTCACTTGCAGTGGCATTCATACCGTGGCTTCATTTAACTTACTTGTACCATCTTATTACAATCAGTACTCATCTGTGTCACTGACACATTACGAAAATGTTTCCCAACATGACTACTAAGTTATTATTGGTGTTGGTGTGTTTATGCTTCCATAACCTAGCAGATTGGCAAAAGAGACCAATAGAATATGTTCCAGGTTTAAAAACAAAAAAAAACAGATACTGGGGTCAATTCATTCGACTAAAAATTCTTCAAGGCAGTACCCCAGCATGGCCACAGTCTAATAAATTAAACAATTAAAAAGCAATAGGTAAAAGGAATCCCAGTTTCCATGGAGATCAAGACCACAACAGGACACTTGAATGTGATGCTGGTCAGTTGCAGGGTTCAAGGGGAGGAAGCAAGTTGATTACATGGATTCCTCCCATGTTGGGTGATATAAATCGCAGTCAAGGCAGTTGAATAGAACTGGAGAGCAGCCACCCTCAATGCATTGCTCCATCATAGGTTTACGAAGAAGGTCCCTCTCAATAATCTAGGGCTAGTTTATCTTGGGACATCCACTAAAGGACTTGGTGAGATTGATGTGTTGGAGAAGATATGACTGAGAGATCACTAGGGTAGAGCCCCCAAATTCCATTTTCAATACCAGTTCAAGGCCACTCTCCTCTACTGCCCCATTGACCCAAATACCTGGGAGACAATCACCAAGGACCACCCAAGATGGCAGCATATCATCATCAAGGGAACAGACCAGATGGAAAATAACAGACATCAAGAAGCAGAGATCAGATGTTGAAGTGACAAAGTGTAACTCACACTTCCTTATCCCCTGCAATAAATGCCCCCGGTTCTTCTATACCACCCTTGGCCTGAACAGCCACGTCTGCCACAGGCACCCATCACACCATTAGGATGAAGATGCTCAATCACTCGCTACAGATTAAGAACTTGGACACAAGTTAATGCCAACGATGAATACGTGTGAGAAGGTTTTAAATGCCTGCAACAGAATGAGCTCTGCTAAAAGAATTACTGAAGTCCTATATGATGGATTACACTGGATTAGTGATAAGGTCTGATACTTACATGAATGTGAGCACCCTTGCCAAATCCACCCATAAAAATCCAATCCACTGAAGTTGCTTCTGAATCCCTTGGCAGAAAATAAGGTTTCTCATAATGCTTCCTCAACTCAACAGAAATTTCTGGATCACAATTGCTCCTAAGAAGAAGAAAAAGAAAATTAGTTTTAAGTAACAAAATATAAGTAAATGACTGTTGTGGTGGGAGTCATTGACACCCCTGGGGGATTGGAAGATGGACTAGCTGAACTCTTATAAAGAGTGGAGGTTGGTGGTAGTAGTCAGTAGAGAGTGTATTGGTAGTCTCGCAAAGTACATCGTGTGAACATATTGATCAAATTTCTGCTGTGTAATTTATATATTCAACATGTGTACAAGGATATAAAATGGACCAAGGACACGGAAGTAGTTTCAGCAGAGGATCAAATCCTGATCAGGGGATCAGTTATGCAATATGTTTAAATGAGGGCTGCTGAAAAGTTTCTGGCTTTGGATAAGAGAAAATACGGGAGAAGCAGTTAATTATGATTTTATCATTGAACATATTCCCCTTTCAGATTCACACACTTACTTGCAGTGGTCCTTTAATTTTTTCTAAACCCTGTAAAAGAACTTGAAAGATCGAGCCTCCAACCAAGCCTTTCACAATACCCTTAAAGCCAGGAACTTTTTAGCAACCCCTTGTATTTTCCAAAAGTAATAATTTCTCATAGCAACATGAAGGCTACCTTTTCCCTACTCTGTAGTAATAATTATTTCTTAGATTCACCTTCCTGTAAAGTAGTGGTGGCTCTGATGATGATGATGATGATGATGATGATGATGATGCCGATGATGATATGCCTGGTAGTAAAAAGAAATAAAGTTCCTTTCCATATCATCTAAACTCATAGAGCTGGTTTCCTCACCCGGATGGCATCCCAGTCCATTGCAGGAATACTCTGAGTGGACTGGAGCAACATGAAAATCAATGACACACTTCGAATTCCCTTACAGCACAGCATTTAAAAAGCAGCAGACTAAATTATAAAAACAAGATATCAAACAAACACAATACAAAAAATAAAACAAATGCACACACATGCACCAATGTGTGTAAACCAGCGAGGACTAAACCAAACTAAAGAATCTGCACATGTCTAGCCAGTATTAATTATTAAAGACTCCACTTTCTGAAATCTTTGCCTCCATTCTAGAGTCAAATTATTAAGTACAGCTGTCCCAACAATTTTTTTAAAAATAACTTAGTCACCTCCCGTCCACAAACACTCCAGTTTTTATAGGAATGTTTCCCCTCATAAAAAACGAAAGATCTGTTATACTACAGAGTAGGCCAAAAGTCATGCACCAATACATTTGACAATTATTTATGTTAATTACATTATTATTATTATTATTATTATTATTATTATTGGTGTTTCGCCCGTTGCTACATTCTGAGTTGTTCAAATTCTGCCAAGGTCAACTTTGCCTCTCATCCTTTCAAGGTCGGTAAATTAAGTACCAGTTGCACACTGGGGTCGATCTATTCAACTGGCTATTCCCCCAAAATTTCGGGCCTTCTACCCAGAGTAGAAAAGATTGTTGTTGTTGTTGTTATTGTTGTTTTTGTTGTTGTTATTATTATTATTATTATTATTATTATTATTATTATTATTATTATATTATTATTATTATTATATTATTATTCATAGGCTGGCAAGCTGGCAGAATCATTAGCATACCAGGTGAAATGCCTAGTGATATTTCATCTGCCTTCACATTCTGAGTTCAAATTCCACCAACGTCAATTTTGCCTTTCATCCATTCAGGGTCAATAAAACAAGTACCAGTTGAGTACTGGGGTTCAATGCAATAGACTACCCCTCGCCCACAAATTTCAGGCCTTGGCCTAAAAAATAGAAAGAATTCTCATTATTCACTTTGTTCCTCATGTATGTGTGTATTCATCATTATTCTATTTATTTTATTCAATTTAAGAAAATTGAAGCATGTCTTTGACAATTCCTGAGTGTGTTGAATTTATTTTGTGTGTGACTTTAGGCCCAGACTGTATATTATGTGTGTGTGTTTTTACATGGCTCTACCAACAAATCAAAATACTCTCATTACCATCATTATCATTTTAACACCCACTTTACCATGCATACATGATTTGGGTGGAATTTGTTGGAGGCAGATTTTCAATGGCTAGACACCCTTCCTGTGGCCAATGTTCACCTGTTTCCAAGAAACACAACATTTCTGCATGACCAAACATATTTTCACAGAATATTGGAAACGAGGGACACCACTTGCTTGGTGATGCCCAGGCAAAGGGACAGTAACATACACAAACACACCTCACACAGGCTTCTTTTTGTTTCCACCAACCAAATCCATTTACAAAGCTTTGGTAGGCCTGACGCTATGACAGAAGATAATTTGCCAAAGGTGCCAGACAGTCGGATTCAGTCTGGAATCATGTTGCTGGGAAACCAGCTTCTTACCCCACAGCCATACCTGTGCCTGCACCTAGAGAAATATAAATCAACGAAAATCCTGAGTTACTTACCATCCAACATACCAAGGTAACTGACCAGGATCAAACCTAGCCCTGACCAGGGGCATTCCTAAGAACTGAGCAAAACTTGTAAAGTTAGTGTTGTATGGGAAAAACATGCATTCTTCCAAATGGCTCAGTCTTGAACTAAAAAGTTTATGGAAGAAGTTGAAATTGAACATCTTCAGAGCCGTCCAGTTTGTGGTAGCATTTTTGATCAAGACAGGATGTCCAGTGTATGCATATTTTTGCATGAATTTTTCTGTGCTGATGTTAAATTCTGTTGGCACTGAATCCATTCCAAGACACAGTTCTTCACAGTTTGAAGCTGGTCTCAATACTTCCATCAGGATTTCATTGTTTTCAAGCAAACAGGGTGAGTTCTGAAGCCAATCCTGAAATGTCGGTGAAAGAAGAAGACAAAGGGTGAACGCAATGATGATGATGTGATGTAGAGTTTTCTTCCGTTGCCATGGAACCATTGTCAGCTTCCTCTCTTCAGCAAGTTGCAGATGGGATCTAACAAGACAGGGAACTGCATTAATGTCAATACCAGAAAGTCTTGCTTTTTCATATATCATTTCCAGTTCCCTTGTCAATTCTAACAATTGCTCCGGTCCTTTTAAAGATGTGTCACCATTTTTAGTTGTCTTTGAGGCTGGGAAATTCTAAGTCTGTTTCTGGTTACCATTCTTGTGCAAAACGCAGAACTTGCAGTCTTTTTTTGGAAGACTAAAAGAAGTAAATTCAACTTATACTGCTGGAGTTCTTATTTTACAACTAATCCTTGTGTGTGTGATGTGTGCATGTGTGTGTAAGCATGATTGTGTGTGGGGGTCTTTGTGTATGTGTGTGTGTGTGTGTGTGTGTGTGTGTGAGTATAGAAAAGCAGCTGGCAGGTGTTATGAGGGTGGTAGGAGTATGTCAATAATGTAACAATTAAGTCACGTTCCACACTCAGTGCTACATTTCATGCACATGCATGCGTGTGTGTGTGTGTGTGTGTGTGTGTGTGATTCAAATAATTGTTGACTTTATTTTCTCTCCAACCTCACTTGGAGAGAAAGAGAGACAGGGAGAGAGATGTGCAATGAAGAAGAAGAAAAAGAAGATGATGATGATGATGGAAAGAGGAGGAGGAGGAGGATCTTAAGTGAGTCATCAAATAGTAAAATGAGGTTTTGTATATTCAGATGTTTATAAAATAGATACTTTTGTTAATTATATAAAGGAAACAAAACGAACCAACAAACCAGAATGGAAAGTGGACATAAAGTTACTATGTTGATGATGATGATGGTGTATGAATGTGTGTTTGTGTGTTTGTGTGTAAATATATATATATATACTAGCAGTATCACCTGGCGTTGCTCGGGTTTGTTTCGACCCTTTAGAATTGGAATTTTTGAAAAGTAAAAATATTGCATTATGTAGCTTGTTATTCTCTTTAAGTGAACATTTTTCTGGTTGAAATTCACCGAAAAATTCGTAAAAAATAGGGATTTTCATTGAAAAAAAGCACCTTTTTGATGTAAATAATTTTTGGTGTTAACATGGTCCGTTTTGAATTTTTTCTTCTACAGAAGGCAGAGCAAGCCTTCTTCTATCATACTCTCAATTTTGGTCAACTTGCGCCGCAGGGTCTCGGAGGAGATAGTGTTAGTTGAAGGCTGCCAAACCTGCCACACACAGACAACTTCAGCTTTATATATATATTTAAGTGTTGGGTATGTTTCCTAGTAGTATGCTGGTAAAGCACATCCACTGTCTATGGCTACCTGGTGTCATCCACAATAATTACATAATTGTAGCTGGTTCTGCTTCAGGGGATCCGCAGTGTACGTTGAATATAAAACAAATGATGGAGATGGAAAAATGGAATACATGGGAAACTTTATTGTTCACAATGATTATTTTGACACATCCTGCATCGATCCCTCATGGGTGGGAAACTAGACATGTTGTGGTGCACCTCTTGCTGCAGAAGCATCTTGTCAGGTGACATAATTAGAGGTATCTCATTAAATGAACTCTGTTTCACTCGGATTAATACAGCATGTTGTTAGTGTCCATAGGTCAAAGCTGTGGGGCCAATATTATTCTGTATTAGAATACTGGACAAGATGCTTAGTGACATTTTGTCTGTCTTTATGTTCTGAGTTCAAATTCTGCCAGAGTTGACTTTGCTTTCATCCTTTCTCGGTCAATAAAACAAGTACCAGCTGAGCACTGGGGGTCAGTTTAATTGACTTACACCCCCCCCCCCCACACACACACCTAAACTACTGGCCTTGTACCAAAATTTGAAACCAGCATATGAAACATTGGAAGATGTTGTCCTACAACTTATTGAACTTTTCCTACCCATGCCAGCATGGAAAGTGGACATAAAAGGATGATAATGATGATGATGATGTGTGTGTGATGACAGTTGACTTGCAATGCCATTTCCTTTTGAGATGTAGTACTCCCTGTCATGGGTTCTTACAATGAAGACATACATCACAATGGCAAGACAAGAATCCGTCTCCAAGACACTGACATCACGTGAATGGAGTACATAACCATGTAGGCAATGGCAGGGAATCATAGCTGCTCCTGTGTACACCGCATCTTTCATGTGACCTCACAAGTGGGGAAGCTATGAATGTGACAATATTTCATTATATGTCCATACAATACCCTGGCAGCTGCAACGAAAGATGTACCATTTGCTTGTAGTTGTAAGAATTTTGAGGTTTGACTTCATCAACATTTAAGCCCACTTTTCCAGGGTCAGTATGAATTGAATGGGTTGCCACAGTGCATTCTCATTTGGACTTACTCTTCTCCTAAACAGGCTTTGGATCTCATCATGTTCATATATTACCTTACATGGAGTGATTTTTTAAATTGGATGCCCCTTTTATCACCAATCGTTTTACAGAATGTCATGGGTACACTCTACCGTGATACCAGCACTAAAGAGGTTACCATGATCTTAGCAACACTTAAGAGCCCCCTGAAGAACCTTGTGTTGCATCTGTTTCTTCACCAATAATAATAAAAAAAGACCCCTCTTGCCTCCATTTATTTGTACTATTAACTCATATCACTTGGTAGGAAGAGAGCCAACATGAGAAGATGATAAGAGAGAGACAGTTACGTGATGGTTGTTGGTAAAGAGGCTGGATAGAAGTAGCATGAGCAAAAGAGATCAAAGTCTGAACATGAAACATCCTATAATGGTGGGGGGAGGAGGAGAGAGTGACAGGAGAAAGATGGAAGACAGATGTTCATAAATGTTTCTAACTGAAGAACAAAGCCCTTAAAGACAGAAGTCAGTCAATTAAATTAACCCCAGTAGTTGACTGGTACTTTATTTTGACTTACCCCAGAGGGATGAAAAGCAAAACTGCCCTCAGCAGGACTTGAATGGAGAATGCAAAATGCCAGAACAAGTATCTCAAAGCATTTTGCTTGGCACTAACAACTCTGCCAATCTAGGATCTTTATGGATACCAATAAAGAATTAAAGGGGAGTGGGGAGATATATGAGAGGGAGAGAGGAGTAACAATAAAGATGGGAGATGGTAAGGGAGACAGATGCATGCCAATTATGACCACCACCACCATTACTATATCCATTTTACCATGCTTGCCTGAGTCTTGTCCATCAACACTTCACCATTTGATGCAATCCTTTGCTGTCTCTTACATTTGTGTCAGACTCTTGTGACTAGTCTTCACCTCTTCATCCTTTTCCAGAACTTCTGATTACTTGGAACTCTTAGTACTTCTTTATTCAACTTACACCTTCCACAGGTATCACTTACCAGCACAGTTTTTCTTCTCTTACACCGTTTGATCCGTCTTGTATCCAGTTTTGTGCTTTGACATTTGTTCACACTAACATCACACAACCAGTGAAACATAGTCATCTCTTTCTCTCTCCAGCCTTCACAAATCCCCTTTATTCAGGGTCCACACCCCACTACAGTACAGTACAACACTTTAAATACAAATACTGCATTTCCTAGTAGCAAGTCGACATAGTATACAATGTATTTGTAGTGTCAACATTCAAACATCATCGCTATCTTTCCAAATGCTGCTGCATTTCACATGGAACTTTTGATCCTTCAAAGTGAACCCATCCCTTTTTGGCTGTCAATTTTGGTCTGAAAAGTTTGACTTGCAGACCAGAAAATACAATGTCATAGAATCTGCTCCTCACACAAATAAAGAATCATTCTTACTCTGGCAGCTGTACTTTTAGAACACCCACCTTCACTGCAAATTATAGACTGCTAAGAAACTAAAGTTACTATTTCTAGAGTGTCTCCTGAACAGATGAGAAGATTTATTTCATGTGTACTTTTACTGTTAATTTCTGTGTATCTGTCACATTTGAAGATTATATATATTCCCAGTCTGTGATCCCATGACATCTTCTGCACCTATGGCTTACATTGGGCCCCATATTGAATTTCTACCTACTCTTTTTCTGCCTATCAATTCTAGTATTTGATTGGTATTTTATTTCATCAATTGTAAAAGGATGAAAATTAAAGTGACTTCCAGGCATGGTTTGAACTCACAGACTATATAACACTGGGTAACACAATTTTTGTTCTTGGGTAGCAACTGCTATTTCCTATTTGCTTACCTCTAGAAAGTAAGAAAAATGGTTAACAGTTCCTTTTGTTACATTTATTCAAAGCCCAAAGAATCCTTCTCAACACATGGCTATGATGCTCCCCAATCTAGCAATGACCAGTTCATCTTGTTTCCCGGAGTACCATAGCCCAGACTACAGCACCAGACAAGCCATTTTGGGTATTGCTTGAAGGAGGAATTTGATACTGCTTCCATAAGAGTTTCCCTGTTGACTCATTGCGGTTTCCTTCGTTAATATGAAGAGGATTTGAATGCAAAGCATAAAAGGATGGAAGAACTCAATACAGGGCATTTCTGCCTGTCAGAACTAAAAGACCAAGCGGTGACATTAAGGAACACAAAAGAAAGAATTTACTCTCGACATTCTTTATTATTTTTCTTATTATTTCCCAAATTTCGACAAAATATTCATGACAAACACAAAACATTTTTAAACAATAGGTTGTCATGTGAGATAGAGAGAGGGAAAAAGAGGGATCAACAAAACAGCAAATAAAAGCATTGACAGAGAGAGAGAGAGAGGGATAATAAAATCATTAGAATAAACAAAGTGAAAGAAGGGAAAAAGAGGAAAATATGTCTCAGAGCATTAATCAAAAAATAGTATTTAGAAAATAAAACAAAAACGAGTCAAAATAAAAAATTTTTTTTTTTCTTTTGTTTTCAAAGCCAGGAGAGAAAATTATTGGAAAATGAAATTTAATAATAAAAAATAAGTTGAGGAGACTTGAAATGTCTGGACGAAGAAGAAACAGCTTATTGGTGAACAACAAAAACATTACAATGTGAGGACAGAGTTTTGCAGGGTTAAAACCAAAAAAAACGTCAAACGTATGCGTTAGTGGGTGTAATTTATATTCTTTAGCTAAACAAACCAAAATTAAGCAGTAGCAAAATTAATTTTAAAATCTAGCTTTGTATGCATATGAGCTTGTGTGTGTGTGTGTGTGTGTGTGTGTGTGTGTGTGTGCACGTGCGTAAGGTGTACGCATTTGTGACTGTTCATTATAATAACAAACCAAAACAGCAGAAATCAAATCAAAAATAATCTTGGCATTTTTAGCTAATTAACTACTGGAAAAACATTTTAAAAAAACAAACAGTAATAATAACAACAATATTAATAATGAAATAACCCTTATGAATGCAAAATACCCAAGTACTACATGAACACTTTGGAATATTGTAGAAATTAAAAGAGCAAGACAGAAACCTTAGCTATAAAATCATTTAAATATCTTCGTCTAAGGTAAGTAAAGTTTGTCTATGAAATAGCAGAGGACAGACAGACAGATTCAGGTTTAAGCTTATTTATGTCTACAAGACAAAACTGCTTCTAACTGATGTAAGATAGATATACGTATTATATAGTCACAAACATTCAAAGAGACCAGGCAGAGTTGTGATATAAAAAAACAAAAAGGAAAAAAAAAATCTTATCTTTTGGTACTGCCAATAATTGGTTAGGAGGCTGAGCTTGTCTGAACTGAGAATTATTTATGAAAAAAATTGCTGTGATGACAGGGACAGGGGGGGAGGAAGAGGAGATGAATCAACTCTGACATCAACATCCAAAAAAATTCTAATTTAACCACAATCATGAAATTTGTAAATTCTGAAAAAATTGGAGGGTGGTGGGTCATCAAAATTGTAAATTCTGACAGATTGGAGAGGGTGGATGAGTCTGAATAGAGCAGGCAAAGGGGAATCAAAACATTCAAACCTGGCAGATTGGGGATGCTAGGTTCAATTCTGACTGGCCAAACTTGTCTGAATTTAACTTGGTAGCAATGTAAGCTGTGCAGGACTCAGATGCCAACAAAGAATCCGGTTCCTCAGACATGGTTAATAGAGAGTAGGAGAGGTAAAAGGGACAGCCCTTCTCTAGTAGTAAATATTTAAGTTAATTATGAATCTCCTGATAGATAGAGGGCAACTAAAACTTGACTAGCATTGACAAAACCCTACTGGGTGTATATAGACAAACAGGGCCGGGGATGAAGTTGTAATGAAATTAACACACCAGAACAAGCGCAAAACAAACGTTCACGAATCTACACATGCATGTATGTAGATATGCAAATGGATGTGTGTTGATGCATGTTTATGTATCACACACATAAAGACAATATCACAAGAAATAATGAGAGTGCTTTTAATCAGGAAGAGATTAACAATAGAATCAGTTATATTGAATACGTGTTCAGTAGTTGTTTGGTATCCCATGGTTGCACAAACGGGCAGCTGGCTGCACAGAGACGCGTTAACAAAATAATTCAGGATGGATTGGGAGTGCAGGGTTGGTTTGTTTCGGTGATGATGGAGCAAGGCGTTGCCTCCCACTGCTTTGTGCACATCCAAATCATTATTTAAATAAAGTAGCAGAGAAACCAGAAAATATGAACACATACACATACCGTGTCTCAAAACTAGTTAGAAAACTAATCTTAATTAATTAACGAAAATAATAATTAACAAAATGAAATCACAATCAAATAACAGACAGACTGTCAAGACAGCAAGCATGGATGGATACATGGATGGATGAAGTGTTTGGTGAAATTAAAAAGACAAAAAAAAAACCCTTTTTTTCTGGTTTTTAATTTTACATTCAAAGTAAAAAGAACAAAAGTTTAAGAGAGTTTAATTTAAGACAAGTTTGGCCAAGAAAGAATTGTGCCTGTTAACACAGTCTGCTACATTAAATTTCAATAATGTATTCTCGTGTGTCGAGACACAATAAATAGCAAGGACCAATGGCTTTAAGGTAAGACCCAAAATATAGCAACATGACAAATGCTGTTAAGTGACGGCCCAAACACCACCTTCCAGTAAAATTGCAAAAAGAAGTGCTGCCAACTGATACCTGGCCCAGCAAATGTGATGATGGTAGGGATAGAAACCAGGAAAAAAATTCTTCACAGAAGAACTCTTCACTCTGGGCAGTCAGTTGCTAATATTGCCAGATGCTGCACAAAGTTGTTGTTTTTGTATCTTCCTCTTTTTTTTTCTCTTTTGTGTGTGCTGCTCGCCTCCATCCCACATCAAAAATACTGCCACTTGCCGAGGATAGCATCTTTAATGGCATCTACGTACTGAGCTGGAACCCAGTATACCCAATAACGAGATGCTTCAGTGGTCCCAAGCTGAATTCCCTAAAAATTAAGAAAAAAAAAAAATATCATAATTTAAAAACACTAATATGTTAGAGAAAAACACTCAGCACAGGGGACAAAAAAGGTGTGTGAGGGGGGGACACTATAATAACGGTTTCTTAAATGTTTAGCATTTAACCCAGCCAAATCCGGTGAAAATATTCTACTAGTTTTATATTAAAACTGTCCAGATCTGGTCTCTCACACCTATTCTACAATGTCATTGTCAAAAAATCATATCAAAATCTTAAAACAATGAGATAATGCATGATTAATTCAAAACAATGTGAATATTATATATGCATTGCGTTTTAAAGAGTTTTCAGAATGCTGAAGGATTGGATAAATCTACAAACTGCATTTTCTGTTGTTTTGAAAAAAAGCCAACAAGGAAACCTCTATTTTAGGGGATGCCTCACACCCCTTGGGGATATGAGATGACATTTTAGGGGGTGTAGTAAACAAAAGTATAGACTTTATATTTTACATATTTCAGTGGGTGCAGAAAAACAGAGAACAGATAAACTTTATTGGAATTAATTTACAGAATAAAATAATTAATGAGTTCTTAAAAAGGGCTTCTACTAAGCACACCAAGAATTCCACATCTGTAGATGTAACCTCTAAGAGGTTCTGGCCAAGAGCTCTACTCTCATTCCACTAGCAGCAATATATTTCAGGTTCAATCCCACTGCATGGCATACCTAAAGTGTTTTCTATTTTAGTTCTGGGTCAACCAAAACTTTGCAAGTGGATCTGGCAGATGGAAACTGAAAGAAGCCAATCATATAAGTGGGTGCATGTGTGGGTGAGAGAGAGAGAGAGGGAGAGCAAAAGAGAGAGAGTTCTTATTTTCCTCACATTTGCTGGTTTGTAAACAATGGCTTCGACCAGTTCACCAAACAAAGCTTCTCAATATGTCCCGACCTGTCGCATGATCCCTGTTAGCACACAGTGTGGTTTGCTTCCAGTTTTCCACATAACCCTGTCTGGGCTGCTTGTCGCTTGAAAGACAGGGAGATTATAATTATAACCTTACACGGATACATGTGGTGGTGGTGGTAGTGGTGGGTGACAAGGAGGGCAATTTGGCCATAGAAAATTCTTCTCCAAAGTACTCTCATCTGACCCATGCAAGCATGCAAAAGTAGATGTTAAAACAATGATGATGACGACGACCATATATCTAGGTTCAGCTTGCTGTTGCCAATCAAAGCACAATCTGGGAATCCCCTGAATCCACAGCAGACCCTTGGACCGCTCTCAACAAGTTCCATGTTTTGACAGTCATAAGAAGCAGAAAAATGTAATTAATTTTACTAATTACAATTTATTTCTTAATTGCATTTGCATTTTATGCAGCAAGTCAAAAGCTTATAATTTTAATTCAATTTATTCATCCACAACACTGTGTTGTGGGAGTTCAAGTAAAAACAAAAAAAATAGTTATTAACCCTCCAGTGTTTGATCTGGGCCAAACATTCAATCCATTTTATGTTTAGACTGGCCAGCTCCAGCTTCTCCTACCTGCCCTACAATGTCATTCTAAAAATATACAAACACTCCATTGAAATGTTGAAGCTACAAGATAATGAATGATTAATACAAATCAATGTGAATAAGTATTTAATTTGACAGAATGCTAAAGGGTTAGATTGAGTTTTGAAGGTGAAAAAATTAAGTGTTGTGGGAAGAAAAGGTTGCTTGACCTACACGAAATAGCAGCCAAAACACACTTTACCATTTTAAAAGGGGACATATTAGATAATGTAGTCTAAAATATCCCTAAAAAGATATGATTACAGTGCAACACTTTTTTAATCATAGTTCTGCTTGATCAAAATTAACCTGGGATTAAAACACAATCACCCTGAGTTTTTAAGGACTGAGACACTTGAGTTTTGGCACTCCTACTTTCCCACATATCTACCGGACCCACCTCCCAGCCACCCCAATTCCTCTCACCATCATTTTGTTAAATGATGATGAAAAATAGAAAGTGCATGGCCCAATTTACTCTTTTGCATGTGTATGGAAAGAGAGGTACTAAAACAATGATGATATATGTGGGTGTGTAGATATGTACATATATGTGTGTATATTTGTACACACACACACACACACACAAGTGAATATACACACTGCCAAAATGAACTCCTTGCAGGTCAGGTTAAGGCACTTAACGACGTGGAATGCAGCTCAAGGTTAATAAAAACAACATTTGAGAGAGAAAGATTTAAAAAAGACCCTATCTTCTTCCACACCACAAAACTACTTGTTTAGAATTTGCTCAGAATCACCAGACCTGGGATGTTCACAACTGGAAGAAAGTTTTATTCTCAAATGAGATATTCCACTGGAGACTTTTTCAACGAGGCACAGTGGTGGAAACTGTATCATGGTGTCGGGTGTTTTCATGTACAGAGGAACCATGGAACTTCAGGTTGTGCAGGAGCATCAAACAGCAACTGGCTAAGTTGGCATGTTGGAGCAGGCATCGCTTTTGACTGAAGGCCCTTTTGTGGAAAAGACCGGATTTAACAGGATAATTCTACAATCCATAATGCTCACAAGCCAAAGGATTTCTTCAGAACAAATAATGTTTATTTCTTGAATAATCCTCCAAGTTCCCCTGACCTAAGCCCCATTGATAATCTTTGGAGATGGATGGCAAGAGACGTTTACAAAAATGGAATGCAATTTGAGACTGCGGATGCTCTTTGCTGGGCAGTGACATTCGGGACAACCACCTGCAAACATTTGTGTCAAGTATGCCACAGAAAATTCCTCAAGTTATTCACAGGAATGGTGAAGCTAATAACTAGGTAAAAAATAAGAGAATACACGTACCATTATATGATAATCTTCATGTCCTTCTAGAGCTTCTGTGACAACAGCTTTAATGGTATTCATGGGAATTTTATCAGTTCTTTCTGGAAGAAAAAAGTCACTACACAGAGTTAGATAATTTGGAATCATTCTGCACTACAATTGAACTTATCCATAAATTATTCAATTAAAACAGATTACGAAATTACTCCAAACTGGTTACTAAAAGTCCACAGATTTGAATAGTGCATTTATAATGCAAGAAATTCAATACACAAACATCAGAATCAAAATTGGATGCTAGCATTATACTAGAATGTAAAAAAACAGACAACAGGATAAAAGTGTATATCACTAATTTTTAGGTACAAAATGTTGGGTTACATTATATTTGAGACAATACTGTACTCAAGTGAATACAGTATCTGGGGGGGGGGGGGGGAATGAGTTGTAATGTTTGGAGCAAAGTAACAAATGGTGCTACTGTTCACCACGACATGAAAATAAATACACAAACAGGTTCAGTAAACTTATTTTGCCAGTGCTATACTGATCATTTGGAATTTCTCCCTCTGAATGAGGGCTTTTGTTCAAAATATTACACACTAGCTACTATATACATGTACCATTAATGCACATATCTATGAGACAAGTGTACATTTTTGGATATGTATGCACAAAGTATCATTGCAAATATGTACATCCTAACATACAAACCACACACAAACACAAGCATATCCAAAACATTTACAAATTCAAACACATAATACTGTCTCACACACAGTTCTAACAAACTGTACATGCCAACAAGGAAGAGGCTAAAAAGTGGCTTAACTAGCTAGAAATAGCAGCCAAATATCCATCAAAATCACACCCTTAAAAAATTAAAACAAAATTTTAAAAAATACTGTGGCTGAAATATTTTCAGATAGGTTTGAACAACTGGGGACTAATCAATGACTGTTACCAATCCATTGCTGTACCTAGTTTAAAAAAATACATACCTTTTGTACCTATCCATAACTGATCAAGTTCTAATTTAAAGGTAAGCCGTACTTTGCCGCCAGACTTATTGTACATTCCGGAAATTGGTTGAGAAGGCAGTGGATATTTCTTGCCCTGAAAGCCTGGCAGCACATCCTCAGGCTTATTGTATTTCTCCAATACTTTTTTATGTACCTGTCATAGAAACAAGATAAATCAATAAGACGAATATTCAGAAAATAATTCAAAAGAATTTTGAGCATTGCCCTTCCTTTCCCACTCCAGCTTACATTTTGTCTGTTGTGTGTGTATGTGTGTGTGTGTATATATACATATATATATATATATATATATATATATCACGTGACCGACCAGACCATCAAATGTTGTTACACATCGCTGGTCACAATGCGTTTGCATTGTTTTAGCCTCCGAATGACGCCACCCCGCTGGCTAAGTGAGCAGGCCAACAGAAGAAACAGTGGTGAAGGGGTACAGCAGGGATCGCCACCCCCTACCGGAGCGTCGTGGAGCTGTTAGGTGTTTTCGCTCAATAAACATTCACAACGCCCTGTCTGGGAATCGAAACCGCGATCCTGCGACTGCGAGTCTGCTGCCCTAACCACTGGGCCATTGCGCCTCCACACACACACATATATATATATATATATATATGTACACACACACAGACATATATATGGGTTAGTTGAGTTAGAGGTTAAAATAACTGTCTATGGATAGCAGTGTCCATTACACTACCCATATATTACCTATATTAAACCATTGGCATACATATGCAAACATATTATGTTCGTAAGTTATAAGACAAGGGTAAACCTGGGTTTATCAAGAACCAAAATTTAAAGAAAACTGGAAATGGAGAACTACTGACTAACAACAATTGACTTACATCAATTATTATTTACTACTCCAATGCAAACAGACTGCATCCCATCTAACAGCTGTTTCTGCCTCCAATGTTATATGATATTGCCATTGATATTCAAAATATGTACAAATATTAATCATATTTGGTAATAAAACCAATCTGAAACAACGAGCTTCATCAGAGTGAAGAATAAATAAATAAAGAAGATAGAGATATGTGTGTATATATATACATATATATATATATATATATATATATATATCACGTGACCGACCAGACCATCAAATGTTGTTACACATCGCTGGTCACAATGCGTTTGCATTGTTTTAGCCTCCGAATGACGCCACCCCGCTGGCTAAGTGAGCAGGCCAACAGAAGAAACAGTGGTGAAGGGGTACAGCAGGGATCGCCACCCCCTACCGGAGCGTCGTGGAGCTGTTAGGTGTTTTCGCTCAATAAACATTCACAACGCCCTGTCTGGGAATCGAAACCGCGATCCTGCGACTGCGAGTCTGCTGCCCTAACCACTGGGCCATTGCGCCTCCACACACACATATATATATATATATATATATGTACACACACACAGACATATATATGGGTTAGTTGAGTTAGAGGTTAAAATAACTGTCTATGGGATAGCAGTGTCCATTACACTACCCATATATTACCTATATTAAACCATTGGCATACATATGCAAACATATTATGTTCGTAAGTTATAAGACAAGGGTAAACCTGGGTTTATCAAGAACCAAAATTTAAAGAAAACTGGAAATGGAGAACTACTGACTAACAACAATTGACTTACATCAATTATTATTTACTACTCCAATGCAAACAGACTGCATCCCATCTAACAGCTGTTTCTGCCTCCAATGTTATATGATATTGCCATTGATATTCAAAATATGTACAAATATTAATCATATTTGGTAATAAAACCAATCTGAAACAACGAGCTTCATCAGAGTGAAGAATAAATAAATAAAGAAGATAGAGATATGTGTGTATATATATATACATGTATAAACACATATACATATATATATATACATATATATATGTATATATATATAATATATATATATATAATATATATATATATGTATGTATATATACATATATATATATATGTATATATATATAATATATATATATATGTATGTATATATACATATATATATACATACATTCATGCACATATATACAAACACATCATCATCATCGTTTAACGTCCGCTTTCCATGCTAGCATGGGTTGAACGATTTGACTGAGGTCTGGCGAACCAGATGGCCGCACCAGGCTCCAATCTGATCTGGCAGAGTTTCTACAGCTGGATGCCCTTCCTAACGCCAACCACTCCGAGAGTGTAGTGGGTGCTTTTACGTGCCACCAGCACAAGGGCCAGTCAGGCAGTACTGGCAACCGCTATGCTCAAATGGTGCTTTTTATGTGCCACCTGCACAGGAGCCAGTCCAGCGGCACTGGCAACGACCTCGCACGAATGTTTTTTTCAGGTGCCAGTAAGGCAACGCTGGTAATGATCACACTCTAGTAGTGCTTTTTACGTGCCATCAGCACGGAAGCCAGTTTGTTGCTCTGGCAACGGTCACGCTCGGATGGTACTCTTAGCGCTCCACTAGCACGGATGACAGTCATTGAACTTGAATTCGATTTCACTTGCCTCAACAGGTCTTCGTAAGCAGAGTTTAGTGTCCAATGAAGGAAAGGTACGCATAAGTGGGCGTATAATCAAATTATAAGGGAGGACAGCAGTTTAAGAAATCTTACCTTTTGTTGAGATAAAGGCTCTTTTGAAGTGGCAGCCTCTTTGGTTTCATCTTTATCTTCCCCTGTGGGAGTACTCACAGAAAGAACATCAGTTAAAGTGGAACCAACCACAAGCATTTTGGCACCTTTGGTCACTTTCAGCTCCCTCAATGTCATATCGTCTCTTGCTAAACCTGATGGTTTTTGTTTTTTGTTTGTGTTTGGTGACAGAAGAAAGAGAAAAATTAAATCCTTATTTACAAAATTTAAACATTGAGGTTTATTTTGACAGAATCTACGGAAAATGCACAAATTAAATATATATGCAAAATATAGCACGTAACAAAATTATCAAAGGTTTACTCAGAAGGTACAAACTATCTATGACCCATACAGCTTTAACCCTTTAGCGTTCAGGTTATTCTATCAAACATAATGCCTATTGATTCCCATTGATTTGAATTAATCATGCATTATCTCATATCTTCAAGATCTTGATGGTGTAATTACTTAATGTAGAATAACATTGTAGGGTAGGTGTGAGAGCCTGGATCTGGTCAGTTTGAACATAAAACAGATTAACTATTTTGGCCAGTTTAAATACTAAAGGGTTAAGGTATCGCAAAAAGGCCTGGTTGGAAGACCAACCTTCCTTCCTTCTTTTACAAGGCTTAGAAAAACTGAAGGACCCCTGCAATTAGTATGTGAATCTGAGAGGGGGATATGTCCAATAAAATCATAATTAACTGATCCTCCTGCATTTTCTTTTACCCAAAACCAGGAACTTTTCAGCCCCACCCCCTCATACACACATACTTTTCCCAGAAGCCATACTTCTTTACACATCTAAACAAATCCATTTCTCACAGCACACAGTTTAATGAAATAATTTTAAATACCTTTAAACATAATTTTTTGCATGGTAGCAGGAACACCTGGAATAAGAGAAGGGGAAAAAAACAGTTAAGTGAAAAACAGAAGAGAATCTAACTGGTCTGCTGGTGACAACTGAAACCAATGGTCAGAGAAAGAGAGAGATAGGTTAAAAATTGGGAGTAACTGAGGTGACAAACTATGTTGTTGTTGTTGTTTAGGTTCTAGTCGGCTCTAATTGAGAAAACCATAACCACTGCATCCTTTATTGCTCTGTACCAGACATCTGCCACTCCCTCCATTCACTCCTGACACCCCTGCCCCGGTCATTCCTACCCACCTCATACCTCATCACCACTTACAAACTTTCCAGTTCCTCCATCTCTTCCAAAATGTGAGAAGTTATATAGCTCCTCTTCAGCAAGAAACCAGTTCTGCTCTGGCCCTTTATCTCTCCCTAATCCTTATTCTCTTAACACGAAGTTCCTCTTCCCAAACTCTAGGTTTGTAGTCAAGCAAGTTGCATGAGAACTTCACTAGTGCTGTTAGTAAAAAAAAAAAAAGCACCCAGTGGACGTTGTGTGTAAAGTGGACAGCATTCCGAAGGACATCCAGTTATAGAAACCATGTCAAAGCAGACACTAGAGCATGATGCAGTCCTTGGGCTAACTGAATCCTGTTTAAACCATCCAACCCAAGTCAGTATGGGACACGGACATTAACAGATGAGGAATATGATAGTCCAGTCAGTACCTTTTTGATTTTACTCTGCCTTTAATCATTTTGGGGTCAATAAAATGATGGCAGTAGTGAGTGTGAGGAATGTCACAAATGGAAAAATGCTTAACAACCCAGGCCCATATATAATGGACTCAAACCCTATTTTTTGGTATAATATTAACTTTTTAGCAAACTTCCAAAGTTTGTGCTTCATTTTGCCTAGGACAAGCAATCTCCACCAACACCCATTAGACATTTGAGGGAACTGGAGTTCTGTGCTGGCATCTGTCCATCTCAAAAGACAATGGAGTCTGCACTACTGGCCAGTAAATGCTCCAGGACATAAGTCTGGGTTAGGTATATGGAGGTCCTAAGTCACCCAGGTGCTAGAATCTCCCTCACAACCATGCTAGTGTGATCCAAAGGAGTTGCTGGATTAGTGTCAAGTCAAGCCCAAGGGAGGCAGGTAGTTAAAAGTCAACTAGAAATAATTTATACATTGAATAAAATACAATTTTAGTTAAGTTTATTTTAATGATACAAGGGAAATAACTCAAGACACATTTTCCTCATATCAGATCTCTTCAGCGAAGCATAAACTTCTCTCCCAAATACATTCAGCTGATTTGACAGAGAATTAAATACCTTACAGAATATATTCCAACTCTCTGCATTCTGAGTTCAAATCCTGCTGAGTCATACTTTGCTTTTAATCATTTTGGGGTCAATAAAATATTATAGAACTGCTAAAGCATCAAACAAAGATGCCTTTTGGTATTTATTCCAACTCTTTGCATCTGGAGTTTTTTGCGTGGTCCCCAGTTAAGATTACTACTTTGTCTTTAGCAGAATTCCATCTTAATGCAAGCATTTGGGTGAAGTTTCCAGTTTGAGAACATCCTCTCACTAGTCTCAGAGGCTCTACAAAAATAAACAGTAATGGGTGCTGCCCCTCCCTCTCTGACTAAACAGTGAGAAGAGAAGAAAGAGTTCACTAGTGTGTAAAAAAACTGGCCTATTTTAGAGAATAAATCACTCAGACACCAGCTGTACAAAGTGCTGCAAATATAGTATGCAGATGGATGATATAGGTATTGGTTTCAAATTTTGGCACAAGGCCAGCAATTTCCTCGGAGGAATTAAGTCAATTACATTGATCCCCCAGTGTTTGACTGGTACTTATTTTATCAACCCCAAAAGGATGAAAGGCAAAGTCAACCCCAGTGACATCTGAATTCAGAAAGTAAAAGACAGACAAAATGCCACTGAACGAACAATTCTGCCAGGTTGGTGCCTTATGGAGGATATATATTGAGAGAGAGAGAGAGGAGAGAGAGAGAGAGAGAGAGAGAGAGAGAGTTAGGTACTGAGATGAATTAGTCTGTGAATATGATTAGGCTTTATAGAATAGGGAAATAACATGCAAAGTGGCAAGGATTAAATGGATATTTTATTAAATGATATTCTTAATTTGCAATAACATGAAAAATTGTCAGTGTTGGCAAACATCATTTGTGGGCCAAAATGCCATTTAGAATAATGCTTAGACAGGAATGTAATTATACATCAATGTGAATGTATTGGGAGGCATGGATGGATGCATGATTACATATAAGGGGATGATGAGTTTGGGGACAAAATACCATTTAGAAAATGCATGGACAGGAATGACAATAATAATCAGAATTGAATTTTGATCACCACCTGGTGGTAGATCACAGAAACTCAGCTCCTGGCTTCGTTCTTGTTTCATGTTTCAACGGCTGAGTCTACTTTCTAAGAGCAAATATTGGGAAGAACCTACAATAACCAAACAGGTAACATTGCCAGGATCTTAGTGGCAGACATTTGTATCATTGCATGTGTGTGTGTAGCATTTTTTATGTGACACTCATCAAACGTCACAGACTGAGAAGTAACAATAAATAAGAAATGATGAAAATAAAGAAATTGCAACAAATACAGCAAAAGATGTGCATGACCAAAAGACAATTTATAAGAAGCCCTCAGGAACTTACCAATAATTTTTTCAATGCCGGTCTTCACTTGGCTGATTGTTTTATCCAAATCGAACTCAACATCAAATTTCTGTTTATTAAATACTACTTTAAACGGTACGCATTCCTTTGGGGTATCCACAGTACTGCAATTTGGGGTTTCTGCAGAGAAGAAAACAAAAGGCAAATACTATCTCAAGCTACACATTTTAGAGATGGGACAAATGATTAGTCTTGGGTCAATCGTAATTGAGAGAAACCAAATGACAAGGATTCCAAGTGGAACCATTCCCTGTCTTTCACTCGGAACACAACAGATCTAGGATTACATTAATCAACATGTCCCGACAATCTTTTTAAGATGGCAGTGTGTACTTTGAGGGAGGAGATTTGGTGAATCCTGCAATAGGTCAGGTGACAACATAAAACACACAATAAAGGCTAAAAGTTAAAAAACAAAATCATTAGAAAATATCAAGAGGTTAAATTTTTACAAATTTTTCATAAAATTTCCTTGGTCAAGTACATAATCTATACATATAAATTTAACATGGGCAATTCTTTCTTGTTTTGGGAGTCACACACACACACACACACACACACATATATATTGTTTTACTTAGGGATGGCCATATTTTGCCAATTAAACACATGCACTGTGTTTAATTGGCAAACTATGACCACCCTGCCCAAGTAATAACAATATCTGTTTCAACCTACAATTTCACATCAATAATCTTGCAAAACAAATACATAAACACACACACAGAGTCTGAGATGAAATCACATTACATTCACTACTAGAATTTCAGTGAAATAAAGTACCAGTAATACACGTGTGTCAATATTAATTCAACTGTTTATTCCTTAAAGAAAAAGTAGTTTGACTATTTAAAAATAAACTGATATTTAAGATCTTCCTAGTAAAAAAAAAAAACACTAAGTTTGGAAAGAGAAGAACAAGAAGTGTTTAAACCCTTTTGAGATCCTTATAAAATGGGGGGAAATTGACTGAAGTTAGACATTGATCCGTTTCAGGCTTAGGATTGTAGAAAGACTGGATCCAAATGTTTATCTGATTTATAAGCAATAGGTTTACCTGGATCAAGCTTCACAGACATGTGGCAGAAAGGATTTCAGTCAAGATCCTCCAAGCTTATAGCATGTGGAAAAACTTTGTTATGCAGATACCATTTTTTTAAAGATGATAAGGTGTGATTTGAAGCTATTTAGGTATTTCTAGCAGGTCAAATGATTTCAGAGATAAGCCCCCACATCAGGTTGTAATGTGAAGAAGTATTTGAAGAATGGAACAGAATAAAACACAAGAGATGAGAAGAGAGAGAGACAGAAAGACTGCTCTTAATTATTTTAATTAAATATTCAAGATAAGTATTAATTCCTGGTTGAAGCCTTTCCTCAATAAAATCCTCTCCAAAAATCTGGCTTCTTGGTTCTTATGTAAAAAACATTCTAATCACAGACATTACATGTATGTTGGTTTGTAGAATAGTTACACATATCCCGAGGTATTGTAAGACACTAAAAAGGTTGGTGCCAGGAAGGGCATCTGGCCATGAAACACTGCCTTAAGTCCCATGCAAGCATGAAAAAGGATTATGATGAAGATTAAGCCACTGTAATCAGCTGAGCATACAACCCTGTCTCTATCACAAATAATGGTTTTAAAAACTGGGAAATAATTTACAATAAACCATCTCTGACCTTGTTGCAGCTTTATTTATTAACAGGGTACAACTGAGAGCTGCAGACAAAATGTGAATCAGAAAACCCAAACCAATTTGGAACATACAAAAAAGTACATCATTTGTACTTTTGTATTAATGTAGATACTGGTCTAGCTAGGCATGCTGGGACAATGCCAAGTCATTGTAAGCGTACTAGCTCCATATATATAATGTATATAGAACATCAGATTAGTAAGCTGGTTGAGTGCCAGCTAATTAGTAAAGGAGCTGATAGTTCATGTTCACAAGAACAGTGGCATGCTGTGACAAAGTGAAGACATTTCATCTCTAAATAATTTTTTTTTTTTAAATCAATCCACTTAGCTGCAAATGGATCACATGAAAATGTTACAGGTCATCAATGAATACACTTGCTTTGTTTCCAATACTGACATTTGAGTCCATCTGTCCAACCACAGTTAAGGCAACCCAATATATTGGTTCTAAATGATGCAGAACTCATTCCATTGGAAACAAAATGGTTTAAGCACTGACAGTGATTAAACATTTAGTAAGTGATCGAGTATAAATAATGAGTAGAATCACTGAAACCATTGAAGGTAGAGACAACCTGTGGTCACAGTCCAATAACTACATTTTTATATACATAAACTTACTTGGAAATGGATGCGTGGCATTCAATCAAATCATATATATATATACCCGTGCCAGTGACATCACCCATGCTGGTGACACGTAAAAAGCACCGTCCAAATGTAGCAGATGCCAGTGCTGCCTGACTGGTGTTCGTGTTGGTGACACGTAAAAGCACCAACCGATCGTGGCCGTTTGCCAGCCTGCTCTGGCCCCTGTACCGGTGGCACGTAAAAAACACCCACTACACTCACGGAGTGGTTGGCATTAGGAAGGGCATCCAACTGTAGAAACACTGCCAGATCAGACTGGAGCTTGGTGCAGCCTCCTGACTTCCCAGACCCCAATCGAACCATCCAACCCATGCTAGCATGGAAAACGGACGTATGATGATGATATATATATATGCATATATGGGCACAGGACGTCACAAAACATAACATGAAATACGAAAATAAAATTGGGTACGCAAACAACGAGAGAAACAACTGGAAGACAAGACAAGTAACGTAAAAGACGACCCTTCATCAGTTGTCGTCTGTCCTTCTACTCCCCGTTTCAAGCACTGAACGACAATGCTTGAAACAATTGGTGTGCTGGACTCAAATTGCTGTTTCTGCAAAGCTTTAAAATTACTCCACAAATGTTTTGTTAATGCTGCACTTGCCCATATCACCTGTTCCAACGTAACTGTTATATATTGGACCGTTAGCTCCTACACGCATTTTTTCTCTCCTTGTTTCTTTTCTATGTATCTTTCTGTTGAAGAGCGTAGGCTCGAAACGTAAAAGACTTGTTTTATTTTTATTCCTGAGCACCATACTAATACAATTGTTTGTTTGTACTCCACCTGCTTTCGTCTTTTGTTTATTTTCGTAAATCTTCCCGTTGTATATATATATATATATATATATATATATATATATATATATATATATGGGTGTGTGTGATTGTGTATAGAAGAATATATTAATAAAAAGAATTCCAACCTTGTCTGATTTTCACGTTTTATTTACAATCTTATAATGATATATTATAAGATAATATATTATAATTGAATAAAATAAAATGAAATAGTAGAATGTTAAATGTTCATTCTGATTGAACTAGTACTTTCATGCATTGAATTCTGCAATCTTCAGGTTCATGTAGTAGTGGTGACAGTCATGCTTCACAAGTTTTTGTGAAGCATGACTGTCAACACTACATGAACCTGAAGATTGCAGAATTCAATGCATGAAAGTACTAGTTCAATCAGAATGAACATTTAACATTCTACTATTTCATTTTATTTTATTTTATTATATTATCTTATATTATATCATTATAAAATTATAAATAAAACGTGAAAATCAGACAAGGTTGGAATTCCTTTTATTAATATATATATATATATATATGTATATATATATATACAAGCTATGCCATTTGCCATTTTAATCCTGACCAATGCCAGGTATCTCTGCTAGTGTATGTATGTATGTATGTATATATATATAATGTAAAGTTTCATGAAGGTGTGTGTTAGCAATGGTTGGTATATTTGAACATCTGCGACAAGAGATGCAGAAAGGAAAGAAAGGAAGAAGAAAAGCCCCACCCACTGACCTGTTGTTGGTTGAGCATCTTTCTCCGTTATTTCCACGTCATTCGGCAATGAATCGTTGACATCAGCTGAACATTCAAACTGTTCATTTTCCATTTTTAATGCACTCAGTTCAGAATTTTCTATGAAAATGAAAATGAAAAATAAACAATCAATAGTTGTTAAAAACAAAATATATAAAATTTTTTTTAAATAAATACAAAATTGCCATATGGACCTTGATTGAGAACTGCCACTCTCAAAGATCATTTGACCTGCTAGAAATAGCAGCCACACCTCTTTCAAGTCACTCCCTACCATGTTGGAACAAATAGAAGACACACTGAATATCGTCCTAAATACATTATCATCGTTCTAATGTCCATCCCTGCAGGGGTTGGACAAATTTATCAAGGGAAGTTTTCTAAGGCTGGATGGCCCTTTCTGTCACCAATCCATAACCTGTTTGCATGGAATGTAATATTTCCCCCATGGCCAGACATATTTTCACAGAATATTGGAAATGAATGATGCTGCTTGAATGACAATCATTTACAACAATTAAGGGATGTCAAGGTAAGGTGAAACGAACACTCACACATTTATACTCACTGGCATCCATTTATACAGGGGGTTGGGGTTAAATTTGACACTTTGCATAAAAGGATAGGAAAACAATATCCCATCCAAAAATAAAAGTATTTAAAAAAATTTTTTAAATATCAACCAGATTAGGGCAGGACGATAATGGTTTACTCAAAGTGACTGCCCTCAGCTTCCACATGGCTCTGGAACCTGGCACAAGCATTCCTCACTGTGTCCCTGGGAAGATCTTCAAACACTTCCTTGACCTTCACGACAAGCTTGGCCTTAGTGTTACATACAGAGCAGTTAATGTCTTTCTCAACCATGCCTCTCAGAGTAATCCAAAGGATTGCAATCCGAGGAATTAGGAGGCCAGAAATTGGGGCTGGTGAAGTCACAGAAATTCTCTGACAACCATGTCTGATGATTTCCGGAGG
Source organism: Octopus sinensis (assembly GCF_006345805.1). NCBI lineage: Eukaryota > Metazoa > Mollusca > Cephalopoda > Octopoda > Octopodidae > Octopus > Octopus sinensis. The sequence goes on along the minus strand of NC_043020.1, from coordinate 3,400,287 downwards.
TAAGGTAAGGAGCCAAATCCTGCTGCCACACACATGGCCTTACAGTAGCAACCCTCTCCTGCCAGGGTTTCACTACAGTCTCCAGCAGCTTCCCATAGCCATCTGAATTGAGCCTAAGGACCTGTTCCTGCAGTTGTTGGATGGATTCCAGCATGTGGACACCAGTCAGAACAACAGCTGTGTCCCTTCCTGTTGGCCATGGCTGGGTAGTCTCCAGTGCAGCTATCCATGTCACTTCTTACAGCCTTTATAATGGTCACAGAGCATTGAGCAGCCGTCATGGTGTCTGCGTTTTGAGACCCAGCATCAATCATCAGGACACGGGTAACTCTTTTCCAATATTCAGTTCTCTATGTCAGCTTTTTCTCTTAACTACAACTTTGATCTTTACACTTTCCAACATTGTTGACTGTCCACCAAACAGATCAAGTGGTTCCTGAAAAAAAGAGACATAAAAGGAAAATCATCAAATTTAACCCCAAAACCCTTACAAAACGACATCAAAGAATTCATAAGTCAGAAAAATATGCACTCAACAGGGTGGATATATTAATCAAAGGATACAGTATAATAGATCCATTTCAGCCAATCTTACCGATTTGTTTTAGACTGGGTACTAAATATTAGATAACAGGATGGTTAAGCAACACCACTTGGGAAGCAAACTCACAGCTGTGTCTGTGCCTGAACAAATGTTTTTGTTTGCTGCTATTGTTTAGCTCTTAACCAGAGTTGATTTGGGACTCAACAACAATGAACTCAGTCTACGAAATTTAAGTAATTCATTGTATTTCTTTGCATAATTGTTATCTAAGCATTTGCCTGTTGGGTTTGTTTACTGATGTCTTTTAGGACCATATTATAATGTAGCAAGCACGACTTTTATGTTTGTGTATCTTTCTGCAATACAGAGAGATTCATGGGTCAAAGAGAGCATGGATAATTCATAGTGGATCTTATGTGATGATTGTTGTTGCTGTTGTCTAGCAACATATAATCCAAAGACATTCAAACCATGATCATCCTTTTTTTTTTCCATCTAAGATGATATTATGCTCTCTTTTCTGTTTTATTATTTGCCTGTTTTAGTCATTAGACTGCAGTCATTTTGGCTTCTTTTGCTGAACCACTAAGTCAGAGACATAAACACACCAACCAGCTGTCGAGTGGTGGTGAGAAACAAACACAGACACGAAGACACACATTTTTGACAGGCTTCTTTCAGTTTCTGTTCACCAAATCCACAGACAAGGCCTGGCTGGTCCAGGGTTATAGAAGAAATTTGCTCAAGGAGTCATGCAGTGGGACTGAACCCAGAAGAATGCGATTGGGCAGCGAACTTTTTACCATATAGCCACACCTGTGCCTGTGTGACCCTTTTTGTTTTAAGATGGAAGGACATGAAATGAGAGAGCTTTGGCAGCTGTTTTGAGCAAGTTAGAAGCTCCAACAAGTTGTTTGCCAGGAAGAAATCTAAAAATGGCAGAGTTTCTGTGAACAACTTAGGAATTGCCAATGAGAGAACTGCATGCTTTTTCCAGGCAAAAGTGATGGCCTTAATCTGTTTAACCATATGCCTGGTCTTAGGCACCTTTAGCCAGATTTCAAGTCTGAGTATAACTTCCGTTCACTAGCCTTAGTGATCCTGAAAAAGGGTCATGAATATTGCCCCCCTCCTCCCTTCTGACTAAAGCATAATGAAAAAAAAATTTTAATATGCACTTCTCTATCATTTCCAAAACAAAGCTGGAATCCATGCAAAACCATATAAAGGGCACTTTACGTTCATTTAGGCTAAACTGTAGTTTCGGTTTGTTGTTAAAATCCCCGTATTTTTTTGTGGGGTAGGGGGTTATTTATTATTTTTTTTTTAATATTCGTCATCTCCGACATGTAAAACCTAGAAATCAGAATAAACATTTTCAGAAAAATGCATTTTTTATGGTGAGATGCGATTCTGCATTAGCCCCCATTGCGGACTTACGAAAGAACATATGGACTTATCGATAAGTGGATTTTCTTTCTTTTTTCAAAAAAAGGAAAAAGAAAGAAAAAATTGTGGTAATCTTTAAAGAAAATTATCAATAAGTCCTTTTGTTTGGTGTCAACAGTTCGCCGGCGTTAAAATGTCTTTCAGAAATTTATCAAAGTCGAGCTTAAAAACCACAAAGCTTTAGAGAAAACCATCAAGATTTTTTTATCTGGCTTTCTAGATAAAATAAAATTATGATACACTGAAAATAGGCCTCAGAAATTTAAGACACTAAAAGTTGCGAAATTAGTCCTGAAATATTAAGGATTTTCTTCTTTTTTTTAATACATAAAGAACTCCGTTCACGGGATCTTCAATCAAAATAATTATTAACGATAAAATTGCTTCTAATTGCCATAAGAAAAACAATTAAGTCAATCATGCAAATATTGAAATGCAAGTGAGCCCTGCAAGAACAGATTTATAATTAAAGCATTCTACCCGTGACCACCCTGTCCTTTCGCCTTGTGCTTTCCCCTTTTAATTAAGGAAATTAAGTTGGTGATTCTTAGCAGGTCGGGTGATCACGAAT